>NC_133650.1:78658545-78878102 GCF_009905375.1 Apium graveolens | reverse complement strand
TTAGTTTTGGTGGCTTTGGTAGGAACTTGTTTTTACAAAGACACAGATTCTATTGCCACACTGGAAGACAAAGAAACAATGGGTTGGAAATAGTAGGAGTTATAGAAGTTGTTACTCCCTTACCTGTGGTGCATTTTATAATTGGAAAATATACTAATGGCACCTGGTTGTTGAGGGTTCATTCTCAAAAGGTCTGCAAGGACCCTTTTCTCTGTGCCCAGCATTTGAGTTTATTATTCTCATTTGATATAACCAATCCTTCAGCAACATGGTTAGCCAATAAATAAAAATCTAGCATAATAGATGTTATGTGGTCTATTAGCTTTGTTACCCTATCTGGAACCTAATCTAGCATGACACAGTTGCTAAAATTAAAGTACCTATCAGAAACGTAGCATATAACGCATATTAACAAGAATGAACGTTATGGCATCAAAATTGCTAATCTTCCCAGAGAAAACCTTAATAAAGGCATCTCCAAGAAACTCTATTCTTCCTAAGCCTTTCCTTCTAATACTACCTAAACTAGCAGAATCAAAAGCATAGCCTATGGAATCTAACATAGCAGATTCATCTTTATCAGTGTGTGGTGTCATGGCATTATTCTCAGGCAACTTAAAGCAAGACTGTATATCATCACAGTTAATGCAATAATCCTTACCTTTGAGAAATAAGGCAATAGTCATATCTGTGGAGTTGAACTCTGCAGTTGTCCAAATCTCCTCAATCACCTCACAGTAGATGGTTGGGGCTTCCAGCATTGGATAGCTTAGTTTGCAGTTTTTGATGAAGTCCATCATCTTGTGATAATCAGAATGGGCTTCGTTCTTTTCAACCAAGGCTACGAAATTATTCTTTTCATAAACAAATCCTGATTGAGACATAATTTTGACTACTGGTGCCATTATTGTGAGTAGAGGTTGCAGAGAAAAACTTGAGAATTTTGGGAGAGAAGGAGAATAAAAATTGCAAGAAAGAGTAAAGTGAAAATTAGAATTCAATGGGCTTTTATACTTTCTTGAATTAAAACGTAAATAAAATGATTAAATGATACTTTCAAGCAAATTACAGCCGTTTAAGAATAAAGAAAACTGTAGAAATTCTGAAAACTGCCTTTAATACAAATATATACAATAGTGTATATCTGTATCAACGGTTAAGTAAAAGAATCAACGGCTGTGACTCACTTAAAGTAACTGATGTGACACTTCAACGGATAAGGTAAATAGTTATCCGTTGATGATCAACACTATTTTATCCGTTGAGGGATAAAATTACCAGAAATGTATTTGTCTTTCAACGGATAATGATCATCCGTTGATAGAACAATTTTGGCTTTCAATGGATAGGGAATATCCGTTGATAGAATAAGTATTACTAAAAGCCAACTTTGTTCTTGCAGCAAATTCATTTCAGGCTTCAAGACAGATTATATAGAGGACATACATTTATGAATAATTAAGCATACCTAGCTCACTTACTAATCTTGTGAATGATGATTCATCAAGTGGCTTGGTAAATATATCTGCAATCTGCTTTTCACTTGGAACAAAATGAAGTGCCACTGTACCTTTCATCACATGTTCCCTAATGAAATGGTACTTGATGTCAATGTGCTTGGTTCTTGAGTGCTGCACTGGATTTTCAGTAATGGAAATGGCACTTGTGTTGTCACGGAATATAGGAATTTTGTCAACAGTCAAACTATAGTCAAATAGTTGATTCCTCATCCATAGTATCTGTGCACAGCAACTACCAGCAGCAATGTACTCAACTTCAGCTGTTGATGTAGAAACAGAATTTTGCTTCTTGCTGAACCATGACACAAGCTTGTTCCCTAGAAATTGAGAGGTGCCAGTTGTGCTTTTCCTGTCTATTTTACAGCCTGCATAATCTGCATCTGAGTAGCCAATTAGATCAAAACCAGACTCTCTAGGGTACCAAATTCCTAGATTTGGAGTCCCTTTGAGATATCTGAAGATTCTTTTAATAGCCACAAAGTGAGATTCTTTAGGGTCAGCTTGAAATCTAGCACAGAGACATGTATAAAAAATTATATCAGGTCTACTAGCAGTTAAATATAAAAGTGAGCCAACCATGCCTCTATAACTTGAAATATCCACAGACTTTTCAGCCTTGTTTAATTCAAGCTTGGTGGCAGTGGTCATGGGAGTTTTTGCAGATGAACAATCCATTAAGTCAAACTTCTTTAAAAGATCATAAATGTATTTAGTTTGACTAATGAAAATTCCACCACTAACTTGTTTAACTTGTAGACCAAGAAAATAAGTTAGCTCTCCCATCATGCTCATTTCATATTTACTTTGCATTAACTTAGCAAACTTTTTACAAATCTTATCATCTGTAGATCCAAATATAATATCATCTACATAAATTTGAACAAGTATTTTAGAGCCATTAACATTTCTAAAGAAGAGAGTTTTGTCAACAGTACCTCTTATGAAGTGATTATCTAGAAGGAATTTTAACAAAGTCTCATACCAGGCTCTAGGTGCTTGCTTTAGTCCATAAAGTGCTTTCAACAGATAATACACATAGTCTGGAAAGTTTGGATCTTCAAATCCTGGAGGTTGGCTTACATAAACTTCTTCCTCCAATTCCCCATTTAGAAATGCACTCTTGACATCCATTTGATAGACTTTGAAATTGGCATGGGCTGCATAGGCTAGAAAGATTCTGATGGCCTCAAGTCTGGCAACTGGAGCAAATGTTTCATCAAAATATATTCCTTCTTGTTGAGAATAGCCTTTAGCAACCAATCTGGCTTTATTTCTTATGACAATGCCATTTTCATCCATCTTGTTTTTGAATACCCATTTTGTGTCAATAGAACTCTTGTTCTTTGGCTTGGGTACCAGCTTCCATACTTTGTTCCTCTCAAATTGGTTTAGCTCCTCTTGCATTGCTAAAATCCAATCTGGATCCAATAGAGCTTCTTCCACTCTCTTAGGTTCCTCCTGTGATAGAAAACTACTATACAGACATTCATCTTGAGTAGCCCTTCTAGTTTGCACTTTAGATGTAGCATCACCAATGATCAGTTCAAAAGGGTGATTCTTGGTCCATTTCCTTTGAGGTGGTAGATTAGCTCTAGATGAGGTTGCCTCAGTATTGTCATAATGTGAGATAGAATGTTGATTGGTTGAAACTCCCCCTGAGTTGCTGATCCTTTGAAAGGAATTGGGAGCTCTATCAACTGATGAAGTGAATTGATTATCCGTTGACAGACTGTGATCAACGGATGCTTCATTATGAACTTCAACGGATGATGCACTTTATCTTTCAACGGATGCTGCATTGCTTCTTTCAACGGAAGCTGAATTATGACTTTCAACGGATGCAGCATTCTGTGCATTATCCAAAGGCAGATTCTGAATTCTTCTTGAGATGCCTTCTTCATCATTCTCATCTTCACTATCATCACAATATATCTCAATGTTGTTGTTAGGGCGAAAACACGCGCTAATATTCACGCAAGTATACGCGTTCGCAAGTAATATAGAATACTTTCTAGTTCGTTACCTCAGAGACTCAGACTAAATTATTGTCTACTTAAACTCACTCACCAATGTATGATTACTTCTCAATGTTAAGATACTAACACTTAAAATTGTTGATTAAATATTAACTATAATTAACTACTTAATTAATCACTTAACTAACACTTCAATTTATCAATAATAAAACACTCATGAGATCACAACTTCATTATTACTTCCTTCTATAGCCATTGTTATTACCTTTAGCATGTGACAGTGATGATATTAATCGAATAACACGAAACTGATAAAAGCCAACTTTCATTGTACTAATACCATTCTACCAAGCATCCACAATTAAGATAGAAGTTGAATAGTCATCAATTATGTTGAGTTCCCATATGTCTACAGAAATTGACAACACAACGATTTAAGCACAAGTTATTCCTTTTGATTATATAGGGCAAATAAAACTGTTAGAGTTACCCACTAATCATGCACAACGTACATGAACCTATGCTAGCATGGCAAGTTCTAAATCTCAAGATCCACCGTCGCTTCACAAGAGATTAACACCCTATCTTATATGTTCGCGACGCACATAAGACGAATACGCACAACCAATACTAGATACCATGCAATCATCACACACTAAAGTATTAAACAATTAACTAAAGAATTCCATAATAAATCCGTTGCAACCCCATGATCACGATTAGCCCACAATAGCACTTATCGTCATCATGGGTTCATATGAAATCATGATAAACAAACACAAGAAAATAATAACTAAACTAATTATATTAAAACAGAGTACGTCACAAGAGTAAATAAGTTCAAAGCAAGAAAACTAGCATCCAACGTTACAACGAAACAAGAATCACAAGAAGATATGCTTCCTCTTCGTTGCGGTGTGCTAAATCGGTCTTCTTCCTTATCTCCTTCGCTCCTTGCGTAAAAACACAATCTTCTTCAATCCACACTTGTGAAAACGTCTCAAATCTACTTATATAATAGTCCCATAAAACTCAGATTACATAGAAGTGGAAACCAAACAGAAGTAGAAGTCCTAAAATAATTTGTCTTTTTTCCCGACCCTGCGCGGCCGCTCAGCCTAGCTGAGCGGGCGCTCAGCTTGCTGCGCGGCCGCTCAGCAATGTTGAGCGGGCGCTCAGACCTCTACTGGAAAAATTCTGATTTTGCTCCGTTTCTTCGCCGTAATCTGCCCGTTTCTTTCCTCTCGCAATGGTGAACACATGCCAAGGCTTATTCTTGATGATTCCTCCCCCGAAATGCAACTAAAACCCTGAAATGCATAAACACTAGAAAAACGTATCAAATACACAAAATACTTGATTTCAAGACACCAATTTAAGCCATTTTAAGACGCTCTAAGTGGTATAAAATGCCACTTATCACACCCCCAAACTTAAATCGATGCTTGTCCTCAAGCGTCACAGACTCAAAAACAAATAAAAACATGCATGAATGCAAACTATATGAAAATGCAGCGATCCCCCTTACTACAATTAATCAACCAAATTGCCACATCCCAACGAATGCAGTTAGACAACTAAAGATCAATAAACTCATGCAAACGGACATACAGCCAGAAACGTGGTGTGTGCAAATGCTTAACAGATATGCTTCGGAACTAGACCAATTACTATGACTAGACTATCCTCAAGGCAATCCTACGATTATACAAAGAATAAAAAATTCTAGGCACAAAGTGATATACAATACTACAAGAACTCTGGAGCTTACTACGGAATCGTGCTTTTTATTTACAACTCAAATGCTTACTTGACCGTGCAATGAGTGAGGTCCACAAAAGACTTATACAATGGTATCCATGTAACGAGCGTTAGGTTAGCGGATCACAGACTCTAAAAGCCTTAGGTCACTAGGCACAAAGTCCCCTAAGAACTTAATAACTCGAATACCAAAGAGCCCACTCTTGATCAATTATGCAATTTTTTTTTTTAACTTCTGAGCAAGTGCGTTTCACTCCATCTTGCTCAACCCTAGACTACTCGCACCATATGCGAGCCGGCTACTAGCCATTTGACGCCTAGCCACAACTAGCAATAACTTCCATATTTTTTTCTCCAAAATTTTTTCTTTTTCATGCCTTTATCACTAAGAACCTATAATCGAATTCTAAGCATAATAAGTAGATTGACCTTGAAAACAACCAAATCATAACAACAATCTAGCCCTTACGCATTCTCTAAGACTTAGTGGACTTATAATTGTTTCTAGCATGCATATCAACCTACACAACTTAATATCACTTTAATGCTATCACTACACTCGCATCAATATCACAATTCAGTCGATAAATCATTGCAAAAGGGATCATGGTAAATGCATGAGCTACATGACATTCATAACAAAAAAAAACTATATGGCATAAATTATGCAACTATATAAACTAAACTATCATGAATATGCAACTAAATGACACACACACAATATTCCTTAACTACCACCCCCAAACTAAAAATCTTCACTGTCCTCAGTGAAAGTAGTAGAAAGGAACACAGGGTATACCTACTCGGAGTCCTCATCATCATCACCCTCAGTGGGTGGAGTATGAGGCGGCGGGTATGCAGAGTCCTCACCAAAAACTGGCCACTGGATATCAGCTCCAAGGCCTCGAAAAGCAGTCCCTAACGCAAGGGTGAGCTCCTGAGCAAACCTGCTCTGCGTCTCATACATGGCATCCATCCGCCGTGAAAGTCTCCTATACTGGGCATCAACCATCCCAGCACCCTCCTGAGCTCTCGAAGAACCAGCCTCATCACGCCCTGGCCTAGCCATAGTAGCACCTCGTGCTGGACGCCCTCCTGGAAGACGATAACCCAGCCCATGCTCCTCAGGCTCACCACCGGTCCACTCCTGCATCCCATTCAGAGTGCCAGAATCAATCGGAGCTGCTGGCAACTGCAACTGCTCATGAGCCGGCCAGTTCACTCCCACTGCTCGGCATAGCTTCATAACCGTAGATGCATAAGGGATGTTCATATGCTTCGCTCCCCTCAAAAACTTCAGAATTCCTTGGTAGATAAACTCACCAAGGTCCACATAGTATTCCTCATTCAGAATTCCCCACAACAACTGTGCTCTCTCAACTGTGACCTCGTGTGCATGCGAAGAAGGCAAAATATTAGCACAAATAAATGCATTCCATGCACGGGCATACCTGTTCATGGCGATCACCGGAAAGTGACGATACTCATTAGTGCCGGTCCTGCAGGTCCAAACTGTGCTCGGTCGACACAGAGTCGCACAAATCAAATCCAAGTCAAAATCCTCAGCAGTCTTTTCATTCCAGTTCTCCTCCTCGGGCTTCCTCTCTCACTGTCCAATCACACGGCGAATCGCCGCAGGATGATAATCAACCGTCAGCCCTCGGACCACAGAAAACCCATTCTTTTCGGCCTTCGCGTTCGCGTAAAACTCGCGAACAACGCTCATCGGTACCGCTTCGGGTGACTCACAAAAAGCTATCCACCCCTTCTCTGCAATCATGGGCAGCAACTCACCATCCCTCCCCGATGGTAAAAACCCCCTCTCCTTCAGAATCGGCTTCCCCAACAGCCTAGTGTACTCCTCCTCCGCGGCTCTGTCAGTTAACCGAGGCCTTGCAGCAGTACCCCTCGATGAATCAGCAGTAGGAACTGTGCTGTTGCTGTCAATAGTGCGTGCTCTCTTAGGTGCCATTGATTCATGAATAAAAGTGTGTAAGAACTGATTTTTGATATTTGTGAGAGGGTTTAAGTGTAGGAAGTTTTGTGGGAGATATGTAGGATAGGGGTATGTATATATAGGGTGTGGATTAGATTAGGGTTTGGAAATTAAGGGGTAACATGATGGGGTAGTGGGAACAAATCGTGGGTTTATGGGCTAAAACTGTTTTTGTGTGTTTTTTTTTCTGAACTGTAAAAAAAAAATTCTGGTACTCGACTCCTGAGCGGTCGCTCAGCAAAGCTGAGCGGGCGCTCAGCTTGCTGCGCGGTCGCTCAGTAAAGCTGAGCGGGCGCTCAGGGGGTCACTGGAATTTTTTTTTTCAGCCCCTGTTTTCTGATTTTTTTGTGTTTTTGGATAGGTTATTAACTTCTAAGGGTTCCTGTAACAACAATTCATGGGTTGCCTCCCACGCAGCGCTTCTTTTTCGTCATTAGCTTGACGTTTCGTACCCTTCTCAAGTAGTCAACAAAATGGCACTAACCACTTCTCGGTTTGCCATGTCCCCATAGTAGTGCTTCAACCGCTGACCGTTAACCTTGAATGCTTGGTCCGGATCATTCTCAAAAATTTCCACCGCTCCATGTGGAAACACAGTTTTGACAATAAAAGGTCCAGACCACCTTGATTTCAACTTCCCAGGAAAAAGTCGGAGCCGAGAGTTGAATAAGAGAACTTGTTGCCCTGGCACAAATAACTTTGGATGTAGCTTCCTATCGTGCCACCTCTTCACCTTTTCCTTATACATTTTGTTATTTTCGTACGCTTGAAGTCGAAATTTATCAAGTTCATTAAGCTGAAGCATTCTTTTCTTACCAGCTGCATCTAAATCCAGGTTCAACTTCTTCAATGCCCAGTAGGCCTTATGCTCAAGCTCCGCAGGTAGATGACATCCCTTACCATACACCAACTGAAACGGTGACATCCCAAGTGGAGTTTTGTATGCTGTTCTGTAAGCCCAAACAGCTTCATCGAGCTTTAAAGACCAATCCTTCCTTGACGGACAAACAACCTTCTCTAGAATGCGCTTTATCTCTCTGTTAGACACTTCCGCTTGACCATTTGTTTACGGATGATAGGCAGTAGCTACTCGATGATTCACATTATAATGCTGCATCATAGAAGTGAACTTACGGTTGCAAAAATGCGATCCTTCATCACTTATGATTACCCGAGGTGTTCCAAACCTTGTGAAAATTTGCTTATGAAGAAAATTTAGCACTGCCTTTGCATCATTTGTCGGTAAAGCTTTAATTTCGACCCATTTTGAGACATAATCGACTGCCAGCAAGATGTACTGATTATTGCAAGACGAGATAAAAGGCCCCATGAAATCGATTCCCCACACATCAAAGACCTCGACTTCAAGCATCACATTTAATGGCATCTCATCCTTTCTTGACAAATTTCCCACTCTTTGGCAACGATCACACCTTAAAACAAACTGATGAGCATCCTTGAATAAAGTAGGCCAGAAAAAACCTGCTTGCAGAATACGAGCTACCGTCTTCTCACCACCATAGTGTCCACCATAAACCGTGGAATGGCAGTCTCGTAATATCCCCTCCGTCTCACAGAACATGATACATCTCCTGATGATCTGGTCAGCTCCCTGTCTAAACAAATATGGTTCATCCCACATATACCACTTCACCTCATGCAGAAACTTCTTCTTTTGAGCGGATGTCAAATTAGGAGGCATTATATTGCTGACGAGATAGTTTACAATATCTGCAAACCATGGTTCTTCCTCCTGAATTGCAAACAACTGCTCATCTGGAAAAGATTCATTGATTAACATCCTATTTTGTGAAGTAGAATCGGGATTCTCCAACCTAGAGAGATGGTCAGCTACTTGATTCTCAGTACCTTTTCTATCTTTGATCTCTAACTCAAATTCCTGAAGTAAAAGCACCCAACGAATGAGTCTCGGCTTCGAATCCTTCTTGGAAACCAGATAGCGAATAGCTGCATGATCAGTGAATACTATTACTTTCGTACCAAGCAGATAAGATCGAAATTTCTCAAAACCAAAGACTATAGCCAAAAGCTCCTTCTCAGTAGTGGTGTAGTTCAATTGGGCACCATTTAAAGTCTTACTCGCATAGTAGACCACATGGAAGAGATTTTTCTTGCGCTGTCCCAGAACTGCACCTACCGCATAATCACTTGCATCACACATCATCTCAAACGGTTCTGTCCAATCTGGTGCTGTAATAACTGGTGCAGTGATCAAACTCTTCTTGAGAGTCTCGAATGCTGCCAAACATTCATCATCAAATTTGAAAGGCACATCTTTCTCAAGCAAATTGCACAACGGCTTAGATATCTTTGAAAAGTCCTTGATGAATCACCGATAAAAACCCGCATGACCAAGAAAACTACGGATTCCTTTCACAGAATTAGGTGGGGGAAGATTTTCAATGACTCCCACCTTGGCCTTGTCCACCTCCAGACCCTTGCTAGAGACCTTATGCCCAAGGATAATGCCTTCACGCACCATAAAATGATATTTCTCCCAATTGAGCACCAAATTAGTTTCCACGCATCTTTTGAGTACGGCGCGCAGATTATTCAAACATTCATCATATGAGTGTCCAAAGACGGAGAAGTCATCCATGAACACTTCGACGTTATTTCCAATCACGTCAGAGAATATAGCCATCATACATCTCTGAAAGGTGGCCGGGGTGCCACATAACCCAAACGAAACTCTGCGAAAAGCAAACGTGCCAAATGGACAAGTGAAGGTAGTCTTTTCCTGATCCTCTGGTGCAATACAAATTTGATTATACCCGGAATAACCATCCAGAAGACAAAAATACTCATGACCCGCCAATCTGTCAAGCATCTGATCAATAAATGGAAGAGGGAAGTGATCCTTCCTTGTGGCTTTGTTCAATTTTCTATAATCCATGCATACTCTCCATCCTGTAACTGTTCGAGTAGGGATGAGCTCATTCTTTTCATTTGCGACCACAATGATACCTCCCTTCTTAGGTACACATTGTACGGGGCTCACCCACGAGCTGTCAGAAATAGGATAAATGATGCCTGCATCTAGCCATTTCAGAATTTCTTTCTTCACCACCTCCTTCATGATGGGATTCAATCTTCGCTGCTGTTCCACAGTTGGCTTACTACCTTCCTCTAGCAGAATTTTATGCATACAATATGAAGGACTTATCCCCTTGATGTCTGCTATGGTCCATCCTATAGCCGATTTGAATTCTCTCAAAATCCTTAAGAGCTTGTCTTTCTCACTACCTGAAAGGTCAGATGAAATAATAACAGGTAACGTAGATGAATCACCTAAAAAAGCATACCTCAACTGTTCAGGTAATGGCTTGAGCTCCAAGGTAGGTGCTTCCTCTATTGATGGTTTGAGCTTCCCTTCAGCGTTCTTAAGGTCAGAAGTACCAAGAGATTCAAATGGTATGTCCACCTTTCGCTTCCAGGGAGAAGCGTTCAGATATTGTAATTGCTCATTGCTATCTTCATCATCGTTGTCAAAATCCCCCACTAAGGCCTTTTCCAATGCATCAGACATTAGCATGTGATCGAGTTCCGAAGTAACCGCAGAATCAATCACATCCAATTTTAAGCACTCCTCATCTTCTGTAGGGAATTTTATTGCCTTGAATACGTTGAAGGTCACATCCTGATCTTGGACCCGCATAGTAAGTTCCCCTTTTTGCACATCTATCAAGGTACGACCAGTAGCCAAGAAAGGCCTTCCCAAGATTATGGGAATCTTCTTATCTTCCTCAAAATCCAGAATAATAAAATCTGCTGGAAAGAAGAGCTTATCCACCTTGACGAGCACATCCTCAACTATGCCCCTTGAGTAAGTAATGGAACGGTCAGCCAATTGTAGCGACATGTATGTGGGTTTTGGATCAGGCAGATCCAGCTTTTTAAAGATCGACAACGGCATCAGATTAATGCTTGCTCCCAAATCACAAAGGCACTTGTCAAAAGTCATATTGCCAATGGTGCAAGGAATGGTGAAGCTTCCTGGATCTTTCAATTTTGGTGGTAACTTTTGCTGCAGAACAGCGCTGCATTCTTCCGTGAGAGCAACGGTTTCAAGGTCATCCAGTTTCACCTTCCTTGAAAGAATAGTCTTCATAAACTTCGCATAACTGGGCATTTGTTCCAGAGCCTCAGCGAAAGGTATATTGATGTGAAGTTTCTTGAACACCTCCAGAAACTTCCCAAACTGTCTATCCAGCTTTTGTTGCTGCAATCTCTTAGGAAAAGGTGGTGGAGGATAGAGCTGTTTCTCCCCTATATTAGCCTCAGGCAGAGTGTGTTCAACAGTAGTCTTCCTTGGTTCCGCCGCTTTCTCCTTTTGCTTAGATTCTTCACCTCTAATTTCAGCTTCTACTTCTTTTGCCTTTTCAGCATCAGCTACTTTTCTAGACCTTAAGGTAATAGCCTTGACTTGCTCTTTAGCTTCCTTCCTGCCTGGTACTTCCGTGTCACTGGGAAGAGTGCCAGGTTGACGATTGAGCACTGCATTGGCTAATTGACCGATTTGATTTTCCAAGGTCTTGATAGAAACCGCCTGACTCTTGCACAACAGCTTAAGTTCCTCAAAATCAGCACTAGTAGGTGCAGCTGCACTTCCCTATTGAGGATATGATTGCCTTGTAGCATACTGCTGTGGTTGCTGGAATCCAGGTGGGTTAAACTATTTACTCACTCCTTGCTGATATGGTGGCTGAATAGCATTCTGATTATTCCCCCAGCTGAAATTTGGATGATTTCTGTTGTTAGGATGATAGGTCGCTGGCACAGGCTGCTGTTGTCGCTGATAATTATTCACATACTGAACAGATTCGTTGACAAGAGAACACTGATCCGTAGCATGAGAACCTGCACAAAGCTCACAAACCATAGCTATTTGATTAACTCCATACGTAGCCAGAGAATCAACCTTCATTGATAGCGCTTGGAGCTGGGCTGCAATAGCGGTGGCTGCATCAACTTCCAGAATACCTGCTACCTTGCCTGACGTCATCCTCTGAGTTGGGTTTTGATGCTCATTTGCAGCCATCGTCTCTATAAGATTATACGCCTCAGTATAGCTTTTAGCCCATAAGGCGCCTCCAGCTGCTGCATCGAGCATGGGCCGAGATTGGGCCCCCAAACCATTATAGAAACCAGTGATCACCATCCAATCCGGCATTCCATGATGTGGACATTTTCTCAACATTTCCTTGTAGCGTTCCCAAGCCTCGCACATAGATTCTGTAGGTTGCTGCGCAAACTGAGTAAGAGCACTCCTCATAGCAGTAGTCTTTGCCATCGGATAAAACTTCACCAGAAACTTTTGCGCAAGATCTTGCCACGTAGTGATGGACCCAGCTGGTTCAGAATGTAACCAGTCTTTAGCCTTGTCCCTCAGTGAGAATGGGAAAAGCCTCAACTTGATAGCCTCATCAGTCACGCCATTATACTTAAAAGTGCTGCAGATCTCGACAAAATTCCTTATGTGCATGTTGGGGTCTTCAGTTGCCGCTCCTCCAAAAGAAACAGAATTCTGCACCATCTGAATAGTGCCCGGCTTGATTTCAAAGGTGTTAGATTGAATAGCCGGATGAAGGATGCTTGACTGAATGTCATCAATTTTAGGCCGAGAAAAATCCATAAGAGCTGGATCAGCTTGAACAATACGATCTCCCATGTTTACTGGTTCTTTCTGCTCAGTTCCTGAATCCGAATCCTCAAAATCTAACTTCTCCGGAATATCAAGAACTTCGTCTGTCTCCTCAGCTGTATCTAAAGTCCTCTTGCGAGCACGAGAACGAGTTTGCATAAACGTTTGCTAAAGTACCTGAAACACAACCGGAAAAAATAAGTAACTACTACATCCTAATCACTGAGTCCTAATGACCAATGATGGTATGTACATAAACTAAAAAAATACGCCGAGTCCCCGGCTGCTCTCCAAAAACTTGTTAGGGCGAAAACACGCGCTAATATTCACGCAAGTATACGCGTTCGCAAGTAATATAGAATACTTTCTAGTTCGTTCCCTCAGAGACTCAGACTAAATTATTGTCTAATTAAACTCACTCACCAATGTATGATTACTTCTCAATGTTAAGATACTAACACTTAAAATTGTTGATTAAATATTAACTATAATTAACTACTTAATTAATCACTTAACTAACACTTCAATTTATCAATAATAAAACACTCATGAGATCACAACTTCATTATTACTTCCTTCTATAGCCATTGTTATTACCTTTAGCATGTGACAGTGATGATATTAATCGAATAACACGAAACTGATAAAAGCCAACTTTCATTGTACTAATACCATTCTACCAAGCATCCACAATTAAGATATAAGTTGAATAGTCATCAATTATGTTGAGTTCCCATATGTCTACAGAAATTGACAACACAACGATTTAAGCACAAGTTATTCCTTTTGATTACATAGGGCAAATAAAACTGTTAGAGTTACCCACTAATCATGCACAACGTACATGAACCTATGCTAGCATGGCAAGTTCTAAATCTCAAGATCCACCGTCGCTTCACAAGAGATTAACACCATATCTTATATATTCGCGACGCACATAAGACGAATACGCACAACCAATACTAGATACCATGCAATCATCACACACTAAAGTATTAAACAATTAACTAAAGAATTCCATAATAAATCCGTTGCAACCCCATGATCACGATTAGCCCACAATAGCACTTATCGTCATCATGGGTTCATATGAAATCATGATAAACAAACACAAGAAAATAATAACTAAACTAATTATATTAAAACAGAGTACGTCACAAGAGTAAATAAGTTCAAAGCAAGAAAACTAGCATCCAACGTTACAACGAAACAAGAATCACAAGAAGATATGCTTCCTCTTCGTTGCGGTGTGCTAAATCGGTCTTCATCCTTATCTCCTTCGCTCCTTGCGTAAAAACACAATCTTCTTCAATCCACACTTGTGAAAACGTCTCAAATCTACTTATATAATAGTCCCATAAAACTCAGATTACATAGAAGTGGAAACCAAACAGAAGTAGAAGTCCTAAAATAATTTGTCTTTTTTCCCGACCCTGCGCGGCCGCTCAGCCTAGCTGAGCGGGCGCTCAGCTTGCTGCGCGGCCGCTCAGCAATGCTTAGCGGGCGCTCAGACCTCTACTGGAAAAATTCTGATTTTGCTCCGTTTCTTCGCCGTAATCTGCCCGTTTCTTTCCTCTCGCAATGGTGAACACATGCCAAGGCTTATTCTTGATGATTCCTCCCCCGAAATGCAACTAAAACCCTGAATGCATAAACACTAGAAAAACGTATCAAATACACAAAATACTTGATTTCAAGACACCAATTTAAGCCATTTTAAGACGCTCTAAGTGGTATAAAATGCCACTTATCAGTTGTCAAATTTGAGTCCTTCATGATGTCCCTCATCTGTTAGTCCATCAATCTTTTTATCATCAAACACAACATGCACAGATTCCATGACAATGTTGGTTCTTAGATTGTAGACCCTATATGATTTTCCAGCAGAATAACCAATAAATATTCCTTCATCAGCCTTTGCATCAAACTTTCCTTTGTGATCAGATTGATTCCTTAAGATGTAACATTTGCAACCAAAGACATGCAGAAAAGTTAAAGTTGGTTTTCTTCTCTTGAATAATTGATAGGGAGTCATGACTTTTGCCTGATTGATTAGAGAAATATTCTGAGTGTAACATGCACAGTTAACAGCCTCAGCCCAAAAGTAAGTTGGGAGTTTTGACTCTTCAAGCATTGTCCTTGCAGCTTCAATTAGTGATCTGTTCTTCCTTTCCACCACACCATTTTGTTGTGGGGTCCTTGGAGCTGAGAACTCATGCATGATCCCATTTTCTTCACAGAACAACTTCATGGTTGAATTTTTGAACTCAGTTCCATTGTCACTCCTAATATTCCTTACTTTGAAATCAGGATGATTGTTGACTTGCTTGATATGATTGATAATGATTTCACCTGGCTTCATCCTTTGATCCAAGAAAATAAACCCAAGAAAACTTTGAGAAATCATCCTACAATCACCAGGCAATATCTTTTTCTTGAAATTGACAATACATTGACTGGTCCAAAGAGATCCATGTGTAGCAGTTGTAATGGTACATCAATTGCAGATTCAAGCTTCTTACTGAATGATACTTTCTTTTGCTTTCCTTTCTGAAAAGCATCACACAGTCCATCCCTTGTGAAATTCAACTAGAGACATTCCTCTAACTAAGTCCTTTTTGACTAGATCATTCATTGTCTTGAAATTCAAATGGGACGGCTTCATGTGCCATAGCCAATTTTCAACTGCACTAGCTTTGCTGAAAAGACAAGTAATGGATTCTGCATCTATAGAGTTGAAGTCAGCTAAGTACACATTCCCTTTTCTAACTCCAGTTAGAACCACTTTATTGTCCTTTTTACTTGTGACAATACATGCTTCAGAATTGAAGGAAACAGTATTCCCTCTGTCACATAGTTGACTGATGCTCAATAAGTTGTGTTTGAGACCATCAACCAATGCAACTTCATCAATGATGACATTTTCTTTTGAAATCAAGCCATATCCCATAGTGAATCCTTTGTTGTCATCTCCAAAGGTTATGCTAGGGCCAGCTCTCTCCTTAAACTCTGTGAGCAGGGTGAAATATCCTGTCATGTGTCTTGAACAGCCACTGTCCAAGTACCATAGATTCCTTCTTTTTCCCCGCACACAACAAAATCAATCAAGTTGATTTTGGTACCCAAGTTTCCTTGGGTCCAGCCTTGTTATTCTTTTTCCTAGACTTCATTCCTCCTGCATCTTTTGACTTAGGTAACTTTGGGTCAACCTTGATCTCGGATGTGGTTGGTTGAAGTGTAGGGTTAGTCACAGAATCATTTAGCACATTTAATTGAATTTGATAAGGCATAGATTGTGCAAACTATGTTATTCCACATAGGCATATTGTATGGCATTTGAGGCATACTAAATGCAGTAAAGTAAGGATTATTAATATATGGCATGTTTGCAAAATGTGCATGGGGATTCTGATGAGACATAACAGGCATGGCATGCAGAGGTGACATAGACATGTTAGGCATGGAGGGATTTTAAGGCATGGGAGTATTTTTAACAGATTTGCAATTATCAGATAGGTGATTAACACTTTTACAATGCACACAGCTTTTTCTAGGAGCATACCTATCAGGTGTGTAATTTTTATGTTTATTAATCCCTACCTTCCCATTTTTTTTAGATTTTCTTTTAGTTTCCTTCTTATCCTCAACCAACTTAAGCCTATTTTTCAGCTGATCTAAAGTCATGTATCCTATATTCACCTTACTGGCATCTTTGGATGTGCTGGCTCCTTCTTTGACAAAGTTCTTGAAAGTTGAATCATCCTTCTTATTGAGATTTTTATTTTTAAAATTACTTGCCTATTTTAATTGATGAGCCTTCAACGGATGCTCCTTTTCTTCCTTCAACGGATAACTTTCATCATCCGTTGATTCCACATCCGTTGACAATCCATCAATTAATTCTAACTCCTTTTTGTTTTTCTTCCAGGCATTCTCACAGAATGATTCAATTCCCTGAACCTTGGAAATCTGAACACTAACATCCCTAGATGTTCTCCAGGCCTTGATTACCTCTTGCTCACTTTCTAACTGTTTAGAAAGAATTTCTACTTTCTTAACAGCTTCTTCTAGTTCACTCTCAACAGTCAAGCATTTAAGCTTTATCTTTTCAAGCTCAATTACCTGATCCTCTAACACAGCATTCCTATCACTTAAAAACACATTATTCTCTCTGATCCTAGTGTTTTCTTTAGCTAGTGATTTCAGGGAAACACGCAAATGATATAATTCATTGGACATATCATTTATGGCTTCATTGCATTCATGTTTAGAAAGCTGAGAGAGATCAGTAGTAATTACCTGGTTGCTTGATGAACTAGTTTCATTTTCATCAGAGTTAGCCATCAGGGCTAGGTTGACATATTCCATATCATCATCTTCATTGACCCCATCTGCTGCCCAATCATCTTGAGTGAGAAAAGCTCTTTCCTTTTGTTTGAGCAAATCAAAATACTTCTTTTTGTAATCAACTTGCTCAAATTTCTTTTTATCAGAGGTCGGCTTCCTATACTCACTTGCAAAGTGTCCATTCATGCCACAGTTATAACATTTGAACTTGGATTTGTCCACCATGTTTTTGTTTGGCTTAGTGAATTTTGTATTTTTCCTGAACTTCATCTTTGCAAACCTCCTGGACAGAAAAGCCAGATGTTCATCAATATCATCAGAGTCATCCTGACTGGAATTGTCTTCATCCTCAGCTACTTGCTTTTTACCCTTGCTTGATTCTAATTTGCTTGTGCCAATTTTGAGACTTGGCATTATCTTTTCCTCATTCCTGGCTTCAACCTTCTCACTGTCAGCTACAAGTGCAACTGATCCTCCTTTTCTCTTTCCCTTTTCCAACAGCTCATCTTGCTCCATCTCAAGTTCATATGTCTTCAAAATTCCATATAATCTTTCAAGTGTGAAGTCCTTATAATCTTGAGAATTTCTTAGAGAAACAGTCATAGGCTTCCATTCCTTTGGTAGAGACCTTAGAAATTTTAAATTGGAGTCCTTGACTTGGTACACTCTCCCATACAGCTTCAATCCATTCAACAGTTTCTGAAATCTGTTGAAGGTATCATTTAATGATTCTCCTTCTTCAAAGTGAAAATATTCATACTGTTGAATGAGAAGCTGCATTTTGTTTTCTCTAACTTGCTCAGTGCCTTCACAGATAAGCTGCACAGTATCCCAAATTTCCTTAGCAGTTTGGATGTTGATGACATTGTCAAACATATCTTGATCCAGGCCATTAAACAGAATGTTCATGGCTTTCTTGTCCCTGTGGACCTCTTCAATATCTTCAACAGTCTATTCTGCCTTTGGCTTGAGAATAGACTGTCCAACAGCAACTATTGCAGTAGCAGTTGTGGCCACCTTATGTGGGATGTGAGGACCATTTTCAATGTAGTTGATGTAGCTTTCATCTTGAGAGAGAAGATGTAAATGCATCTTCACCTTCCAGTGATGATAGTTATCTCTTTCCAGGATTGGAATCTTTACACCAATATCCTTCTTACTCATGATGTTAGCAGAATAGATCTTTAAACTCTTTGTATGTTAAGAGAAGGCTCTGATACCAATTGTTATTCCCAGTGGACTAATAATGAGATTTACAGAAGGGGGGTTGAATGTAAATCTCAAAACTTTTTCAAGTTTTGAGCAGTTTCTAAGGCTAAGTGTTTCTGAGAACAAGTGTGTGTGAATTGCTTGAAGCCAATGCAGACAGATATATATATTCAAACACAAATGTAAAGAACACATAGAACTTAAAAACTTTTCTGGTGGATTTGTTGTTCCACCAGAGATGTGTTATTTCAGAAAATCTGTGATTCAAAGAATTAAATCATAGCTGCTTCCTATTACAAACTAGATGATTTTCTCTCTGAATTTTTCTAAACAGCTCTGGAAAATTCATGTCTAATTACTAGCTGCTACTTGGTTTATATATCACCAAGTTTACAAGTGAAGACAAAACTGTAAAATACAATTAAAAAGGCTCTTCACATGTTTCTTCTCCATTTCTCTATCCAATGCAATCTAGGATAATCTGTGAATCTTTGAACACTTCCTTGTTTGCACCAGAATGGAAATGCTGCATTTTCTTGATTCCTCCAAGAGGCTTCCACATTCCAGTTTGTCTCTGTCAACCCATGTGCCTCTGTCAGCTTATGAATTGTCACTATCAACTGCCAATGAACTAAGCATCCGTTGAAGCTTTCATCCGTTGATGCCTTATCCGTTGAGGCTTTATCCGTTAAAGCTTTATCCATTAATGCATTATCTGTTGAAGTCTTTATCCGTTGAAGCACTTATCCGTTGATGGATATTATCCGTTGAAACATTAGAGACATCCGTTGAAGCTTTGTTTCTTATCCGTTGAAGGTCTTCAATATCAGTTGATACTTCTTCACTTATACAAAGTTACAAGGCATGAAATATTTACAATTAGCCCTCCTATTTGCATATCCACTAGTAGTCAACATGACTGATACTTTCCTACAACATCTCAGAATTACAACTTGAATCCAGAGAATGAAATGTGCTACAATACTAAACTTATTGCTAAGTAAAGCTACTCCTTCAACAGATAGCCATGATGGTCTTATCCGTTGAGGCTACAAACACTAGATTTCTACTTAAGTATTTTGTTTAACTTATCATCAAACTAATACACATATTCCTAACAGGGTAAACTAAAGAGATATACTCACAGCCGAATGTCTAGTAAAACAAGAATAAATAGATGGAGGTTCTTAAATATGTAGTCTCATATCAAGAGGTAGTAGAATAGCGTAGAATAACTTGAAGAGGTGCAACTGTCATAACAGAAGGTAGTACCATTAATACTGATGGAGGAACAAGGTGTAAATCAAATCTGAGAGAAGATGACGATCCTTGAATGGAAAGTTCCAAATGATCAGATGATACAGGGATATCAGGATCTGCCATTGCCGTTGTCTGGAAAACACGTCGCAAGTTAAGAATCCCGAATCGCAATACGAACCGTGCCGGAGACCTACTATACAATCGCACTCAACCTCACAACGTCTTATCTTTCTATTTCCTATTCCTAATCCTAACCCTCTACCCAATCCCGAGAACCTAGGCTTGTTTCAGTGACTTATAACCTGTAGTTCTGATACTAATCTGTGGCACCCTGCAAACCCGGGTCAGAGGTTTGGGGTCCACAATACATACACCATACAAAAAAAACCTGTATAAGAAATATTATTTGCAATGACCCTGCTTTATATAACCACGGATTGCAACAGGTTAAAGTATGAAAACAAGCCACAACCTTAACTTTTATTACAACGCACTAAATCCCAACTAATTTAATTTACAACTGATAATGGAATTATTCTTACAATCTTACTATCTCACTACCGTAATAAGCTCCTACTAGCTCGATCCAACTCAATCTGGGGTTCTAGCTCGTACATTGAACTGGGAAAACCTCGCTACCAACCGTATCCTTCTTAACTGTAGAATACATAAAAAGATTCGCAAGAGTGAGCTAACTAGCTCAGTAAGTCACCATGACAATAATTGAGGTTAATCAATGATCAAACGAGATGATTCATAGGAATCAAGTTTATTTCTAAGCAATCATTAGAATTGGATATTCATTTTAAGTTTTAAAACCAAGGTTAGGCTGCTGATCAGTCACGCACTAACCCCGAGCAAAGCACACATCAGTGCTCTAATTACTGGATCCAAGGCACACATTGGCCTATAATTGACCACGAATCTGGTTTGACCACGAATCTGGTCCACATTTAGAAAACTATCCAATTCTAAAACAATTCAGTGTAATAAACAATGTAATTCAATAAGCAAGATCATAATCAACATTGATAACGCACTTGTACAAAAGCGTAATACGATTCATGAGTATCATAAGGGTATATCAAGGTATGTATGGGAAACGGTTTTCAGCCTATAAAAGGATCAGGTATTAGACAAATAATGATTTTTCAAGGTATAGTTCTTTGATGCTATAAAGAATGGTTGGGGTATAAAAGTTTTCTGTGTTTTCAAACAATTTTCTTCCAGTGTTTGGTAGTTATACATTTGGGGAGCAGTATCATATTTGAGTGGTTTGGTATCTGAAAATCAATAAAGGATGGTTTACAAAGAATAAGGCTTATGGCTCAAGATCAAGAAAAATCAGGGTTCAAGGTTAAATAGTTTAAAACACTTGCAATATAAAACAGGAGTTATTTTAAATAATAGCGACATGTTATGAAATAGTTCGAAAATATTTGCGATATATCTTGAAGAAAAGTTCAGAAGTACTTGCTTTACAGGGATTTACAACTATTACTGATCAACTCTGAGCCGACTCTGCTGCTCAGGCTTTAACGTCCAACCACTAGATCACATTGGATTCGACTTTGATACTCAGGTTTTTTTCTGTTGAAACTCTACTGAGCTCGTCGACTGACTACTAGGTCATCTTTAGTCCATCGTCCACTTTCAGTTTCCCGACTAGAACCTACGGGGTCGAAATACTCTATGTTAGACACCTAGTTATGCTTGACATATCCTCGCTAACCACCTCCCCATACGATAACATATTCCGACTCGTAATCATTCATATTATAATAACACAAACAATAATTAGGGTTCACGTTCTCGAAATCGGTTCAGTGTTCGTTTTCAGAAAATACGTATACTCGTCATTTTACGAAATTAGGGTTACTGAGTTTTGGACAAAACATTCACCGCAACATACAATCAAGTTCGTTTAAAGTATAAGTATTTATATTCACTCGATGTCCCGATAATTATCGGATACGCTCCCGCATTTCCATAGTTAATTACACGGAAATCGGTCAGCATCTCCTTTATTTATCGGACTACCCGTCGAATACAATCGACGTCCAAACACAACAACAACCACAATAATCCACAATCACAATTTCCACTAATATCACAATCAATCAATCAATTCAGTTATGCATCTCGATCTTCGATACAACCTTTACATTTTAATTAAATATTTTTATTCTAGAAATAACTTTACGAATTAAATTTGTTTATTTTATAAAGATAGGACTCAGAAGTAATCATCACAGTCCACCGTCAACTCGCCGAGACTTATCGTCGATGGCGGTAAAATTTTATTGGTACCCGATATACTACGGGTTTCCGAATAAATTTCCACCGATTCAAATTCTTTTTCGCACAACTATAATTTAATATCACGAATTTACTCAAATAAAACTCCTGCAGAAAATTATTAAATTAATTTAGCATTCCCTCCTATAATGTGCAAAAAGAAACAGAGCAGGAGCAAAATGAAAGTCACGCAGCCAACACACGCGCAAACGCGTCACCAACACACACATGAAACGCACGCACACAGGCACACACCCACTTAACACATACACACATCACGTATATACATGCATATGTGTATATATATATACAAATAAATTCCATGACTAAACCAAAGCGCAAGCCGGAATAGAGCATCGCCGGAAAAGAAAAGAAAAGGGAAAGCAGCCGGAAAAAGAAACGTCGGCAACTTACCAGAAAAGCGCAAGAGCACAAACGGCGACAAGGGGAACAGAGCAAGGAAGATAAGAATAAAAAGAGAGAGAAGTAATCGAAGTAAGAGAGAGATACCACAGTCGATCAGAGATTGATAAGGGTCAATCGAGAGAAAATATGGGGGGTGAGGGAGAATTGTGTGTATCTGTGATTTTCAAGAGAGAAAAGAAATGCTTTTGTTTTCTAAATTCACAACTGCTGCAACGTATCACAAGGTGAACAAAAAAAATGAGACACGTGTCCTGTCCTTCCCGAGAGCCCGGTTTTTAATTCAAAATTTGCAATACAACGAATTAAATTGCCCTTGAAACGAATTCAGAAAATTACAAGAATAGTCTTAAAATTTTCTAAAAATCCCGAAACTAATAAAATAAAGTTTTTAAAATTTTTAAAATATTTTTGAAATGCAATCTCGTAAACGCATTTCACAATTAATGAGCCGAGTTGCACTTAAGATAAATTCAGAAAATCGCGAAAATAGTCTTAAAATGTTACAAATATCCCGAAGTTTATAAAAATATAAATTTTGAAATTTTAAAACAATTTTTAAAACACACTTTATACCCGTTTTTAGCAATTAAACGAATCGACACGCAAGTGAAATTAATCCCGAAAATTTCCAAAATAATTTTAAAATTCTCGAAATATTCCAAACTTAAATAAATATGAGTTTCATAATTTTTGAAGAATTTTGGAATTAAATACAGATTTTACAATTAAATGTAATCAGAAAATCATACAGGGTTACATAATTGATAAAATATTGATATCTAAATTTTGTAAAATCCCAAAAATAATTATTGAAATTATAGAATCATAAAACTAATTTTAGAGACAGTCCAAATATTTACGGATTTAATACTGTAATAAAATCACCTTTAAAAATAAAATAGAACAATATAACTAAATTTTTAACTACACCTTCCAATCCTTTAAACCAGTAAATCACAGACAAGTAGTATATATCAACACACTGTTGCCAAAACCAAGAGACATATTTTATTTAATTAATACTTCCACAATTACCTATTTAAATAATTCAAAAATACACGAGTCGTTATATAGGATTTACACTATATGTGTTATCATAATCGAGTTTATTATTTATTGTAACCCTGGCAGCTCTCGTGATAATTTGTTCATCACTGAGAGAGGACAGTTATTTGTAACAGAGTTTATTGTGTTGAATAAAATATGTGTTTTGTTATTCGAGTTCTTACATTCGATTTGATTGTAGTAAACACTGTATTCAACCCCCTTCTACAGTGTGTGTGACCTAATAAGTGGTATCAGAGCTATCTATAAACATACATACAGTAAAGATCCAAAAATAATCATGTCTGAAGAAGTTCAAACTCCAACCAAGTCCACCAAAACTGAAAAAACTCCAAAGACTCAAATCCACAATCGATATGAGAATATAAGGGTTCCCATACTGAAACCTTCTAAGTATTCCATATGGATGGTGAGGATGTCTATGTTTCTGGAAGCTACAGATCCAGAATACCTTGACAGAATTATTAAAGGACTACACAAGCCAACCAAGCTCTCTGTTGTAGTTGCAGATCAGCCAGCACAGACTGTACCAAAAGGAGAAAGGTGAATATATAGCTGAAGATATCTCATCTATTGCAAAGGATGCAAAGGTAAGACATTTGCTGCACAGTGCCATTGATAATGTCATGTCAAACAGGGTAATTAACTGTAAAACTGCAAAAGAGATATGGGCTGCCTTGGAGATAAGATGCCAGGGAACTGATTCAATTAAGAAAAACATGAGGACTATACTCACTCAAGAGTATGAGCACTTTGACTCAGAACCTGATGAATCATTGACTGGTTTATATGATAGATTTGTCAAACTCTTGAATGATCTGTCACTGATGGATAAGGAATATGATCTTGAAGATACTAATCTCAAATTCCTTTTAGCTCTTCCTAAAAGTTGGGATTTGAAGGCCACAACTATAAGAGACAACTATACTCTTGATGAAACTACTCTTGATGAAATTTATGGTATGCTAAAGACTTATGAACTTGAGATGGATCAAAGAAGCTAGAGGCATGGGAGAAAGTCAAGGACAGTTGCTCTTAAGGCTGATGAGGAATCCCCCAAAGTGGTTATCTCAAAGAAAGGCAAAGGAAATGCTCTCATCACAAAGTCTGATAGTGAGTCATCAATTCCTGATAGTGATGAAGATTCAGAAACTGAAAGTCTATCTGAGATGGACCCTGATGAAAAGATGATGAAGCTTTGTGCTCTTATGGTGAAAGGAATCACAAAGATTGCATACAGGAAATTCAGAAGGGGAAAGAATTTTTCCAGGAAAGGTACAAGTTGTGATAAGCAAAGTTTCAGAAAATCTGAGGGCAAAGGAGGAAAGTCTGACAGAGGAGATTACTCAAATGTTAAATGCTACAACTGTGGTGAGAAAGGCCACATATCTCCTGATTGCAAGAAAGTGAAGAGTGACAAAGGCAAGGCTCTTGTCACAAAGAAGAAAAGTTGGACAGACACTTCAGATTCTGAAAGTGAGGTGAACTATGCCTTAATGGTAAATGCTGATAGCATCTCTGAAGCTGCTGAGTGAAAGGTACCTCAAACAACCTATGCTTTTCATACTGATGACGTTACTGAGTTGAGAAGATATCTTAAAACCAGGTTCATTAATTATAGAGATCAAACTTTAACATGTGAAAGATTAACTTCTGAAAATCTTGCTTATAAAAAGAGAAATGACTATTTAGAAAAAGAGTTAGTTATGTTCCATCAAACTCAGAAAGATAGAGATGATGCTTTCTATGTTAGAGATAAAGTGCTTAAAATGAATGAATCTCTAAAAACTGAGTTAGAAAAGGAAAGAGAGATTATCAAGATTTGGACTAACTCTGGCAGAACAACTCAAAATTTGTTAAGTAGTGGAAACTGGAGAGAGGGCTTAGGTTATGGAGATGATAAAAATGATAAGAGAACTGTAGAAATTGAGCCTATAGTTGTTAAACAAAAGCCAAAGGTAAATCCTGTTAAGTTTGTAGTTGTAAAGTCTGATATGGATAAATCAGAAGTTAAAGAGAAATTAACTTCTGACAAACCAAAACAGGATAAGCCAACTGAAGTAAACATAGGCTTAATGACAAAAAAACAGCTTAAGCATAAGCTGAAAGATGTTAAAAATGTAAACAAGGTAAAGCCACCTAGGAAAAATAGGAATGGAAATGAAGGTGTGAATAAAAGCAATAATTATAAGCCTGTTCCTAATGCTCCTAGAAAGAAATGTTATAACTGTGGAAATTCTAACCATCTGGCTTCTTTTTGCAGGAAGAATAAGAACATAAACTCCTTACCTTCAAAATCAGGAGTTAAGAGTCAGTCTGTTAGATTAGGCCACAAAATCCTTGTTTTCATTGTGGTAGTTTATGGCATTCCATTTATACTTGTAAGGAATATTATAGTTTGTACTATGATTATTATCAAATAAAACCTTCTTTAAAGAAAGTTAGCATTATTCCTTCTAGTGTAATTTCTAAAGCAAAGTCTGATATTGCAAATTCTGATAAGAAAACTGTTAACATAAATTCTGATGCTAAATCCGCTGCAAATGTTAACAAACTTAATAAGGCCAAAGGATCCAAGCAAGTCTGGATCCTTAAAACTAATCATTAGTGGTCTTTGTGATTGCAGGGCAACAGGAAAAACATCCTAGTTCTGGATAGTGGATGTTTAGGACATATGACTGGAAATAAAGCCCTGCTATCAGACTATGTGGAGAAAGCTGGCCCAAGTGTTTCTTATGGAGATGGCAACATGGGAAAAACTCTAGGATATGGCAATATGAATTTTGGGAATGTCATCATTAAAAAAGTAACTCTAGTCTCAGGACTTAAACACAATTTGCTGAGTGTTAGTCAAATCTGTGACAAAGTTTATCATGTCGATTTCTTTGAAGAACACTGTGAAGTTGTAAGCAAATCTACAGGCAAAGTTGTTCTGAAAGGATACAGGCATGGTAACATTTATGAAGCCAAGCTTTCAACAAGTACTGATGATTCTGCAATCTGTCTGTTAAGTAGAGCATCAATTGAAGAAAGCTGGAATTGGCACAAGAAACTCTCTCATTTAAATTTCAACAATATAAATGAACTAGTCAAGAAAGATCTTGTGAGAGGATTGCCAAAATCAGTATTTGCTTCTGATGGCCTTTATGATTCCTGTCAAAAGGCAAAACAAAGAAAATCTTCATTCAAGAGCAAGCCTGAATCTTCAATTCTTGAGCCTTATCACCTACTACATGTTGATCTATTTGGTCCAGTGAATGTCATGTCTATTGCAAATAAGAAATATGATATGGTCATAGTGGATGAGTTCACCAGATACACATGGGTGTATTTCTTGCACACAGAAAGTGAAATTGCATCTATCTTGATTGATCATGTCAAACAAATGGATAAAGTGGTTAAAGACTCTGTGAAAATTATAAAAAGTGATAATGGCACTGAGTTCAAGAATTTGATGATGGAAGAGTTCTGCAAAGACCATGGAATCAAGCAGGAACTTTCTGCTCCTGGAACTCCACAGCAAAATGGAGTTGTTGAAAGAAAGAATAGAACTCTTATTGAAGCTGCACAAACTATGCTTGTTGAAGCAAAGTTACCAACCTATTTTTGGGCTGAAGCTGTGCAGACTACTTGTTTTACTCAGAATGCAACACTTATCAACAAACATGGAAAAACACCATATGAGATGGTTAAGAAAAAGAAGCAAAATCTGAAGTATTTTCATGTATTTGGATGCAAGTTATTTATTCTTAAGACTCATCCTGAACAGCTATCCAAATTTGATCTAAAAGCTGATGAAGGAATTTTTGTTGGATATCCACTTTCCACAAAAGCCTTCAGAGTCTACAATTTAAGAACAAGGGTTGTCATGGAATCTATCAATGTCTCTTTTGATGATAAGAAGATTACTGGACTTGAAGATTTCAATGATCATGATCAGCTGAGATTTGAGAATGAAGTTTTAAATTCTAATTTTGTAAATCCTGATAGTCTAAATCCTTACAGTCGAAATCCTGATACTGCAAACTCTGATGGATTAAACTCTGATGTTATTGAAACTGTGGTGACTATGCCAAAGGAAAAGGCACCTGTGCAGGGGGAGCATATAGAAGATCCAACCACATCTCAAGAAGCATCAGAATCTAGAACAGGCTCTTCAAGTTCTGATGAACCAAGTTCTGATAATTCTGGAAACTCAATTTCTGAAGGATCCAACTCAGAGAGCATAATTTCAGGGGGAGCATCAGACAATGTTGATGGAGACAGCATGGATCATGGGGGAGCATCCAGTTCTAGAGACAACCTTCCATCTGCAAGGAAGTGGACTAAAGCACATACAACTGACTTAATTATTAAAGATCCTGAAGCAGGTATAAGAACTAGTACAGCAACATCAAATGCATGTCTCTATCACTCTTTTCTTTCTCAGACTGAACCAAAGAAAGTGGAAGAAGCTCTTCAAGATGCTGATTGGGTGCAAGCAATGCAGGAAGAATTAAATGAATTTGAAAGAAATAAAGTATGGACCCTGGCACCAAGACCAAAGAACAGATCTGTTGTTGGTACAAAGTGGGTGTTCAGAAATAAAACTAGTAGTGATGGCATAATTACAAGGAATAAAGCAAGGCTGGTTGCAAAAGGATATTCTCAGCAAGAGGGAATTGATTATGATGAAACAAGGAATAAAGCAAGGCTGGTTGCTAGATTGGAAGCCATAAGGATATTTTTGGCTTATGCTGCTCACAAAAAGTTTACAGTCTTTCAAATGGATGTATAAAGTGCTTTTCTTAATGGAGAATTGGAAGAAGAAGTCTATGTTGAACAACCTCCAGGTTTTGTAGATTCAAAATTTCCTAATCATGTCTACAAATTTAATAAAGCACTTTATGGCCTTAAGCAAGCTCCAAGAGCATGGTATGAGACATTAGCTCAGTTTCTTCTGGAAAGTGGATTTAACACAGGGACTATTGACAAAACATTGTTCTATCTCAACCATGGAAAAGACTTACTTTTGGTGCAGATATATGTTGATGATATCATTTTTGGTTCTATAAATGACAGACTTTGTAAAAGGTTTTCCAAGCTAATGCAGTCAAGATATTAAATGAGTATGATGGGAGAACTTAGTTATTTTCTGGGCCTTCAAGTCAAGCAGAATGAAGAAGGAACTTTTATTTGTCAATCTAAGTACACCAGAAATTTGTTGAAGAAATTTGGAATACAAGATTGTTCAAGTGCATCCACTCCTATGGCCACTGCAACAAAATTGGATAAGGATACTGGTACATCAGTAGATATTACTGATTACAGAGGTATGATTGGCTCACTACTCTATCTAACTGCAAGTAGACCTGATATCATATATGTTACCTGTCTTTGTGCAAGATTTCAAGCAGATACAAGAGAACCTCACTTAACAGCTGTAAAAAGAATTTTCAAGTACCTTAAGGGTACAGTTGATCTAGGATTGTGGTATCCTAGAGAATCAGACTTTAAGCTAATAGGTTACTCAGATGCAGATTTTACAGGATGCAAAATTGACAGGAAAAGCACAAGTGGAAGCTGCCAATTTCTTGGAGGCAGATTGGTTTCTTGGTTTAGCAAGAAACAAAAGTCAATTTCCACATCAACTGCAGAAGCAGAGTACATTGCTGCAGGAAGCTGTTGTGCACAGATTCTTTGGATAAAGAATCAGTTACTGGATTATGGGTTAACATATTCTAAAATCCCTATTTACTGTGATAATCAAAGTGCTATTGCTATGACAGGTAATCCAGTTCAACACTCAATGACAAAGCACATTAGCATTAGGTACCACTTCATAAGGGAACATGTGGATGAAAGTACAGTGGAATTGTATTTTGTTCCAACAGATCAACAACTAGCAGATATCTTCACAAAACCACTATGTGAAGCTACCTTTACAAGATTGGTAAATGAACTTGGAATGGTTTCAGGTTCTTTCTCTAAATCTGCTTAGTTTATGTTCTGATACATCAGACTTTATGATCAGTATTTACAGATATATTACTATCTTTGTGTATTATGTGCCTAAATTGAGATTTTCTAAGTACTGATTGTTATCTGATGTGAATTTCTAAACTCTGATAGTGATATGAATGTTTCTGTGACTATTCAATCCAATGAGGATAACTGTGCTAGATGCTAACCTAGTAGTCTTTAATATACTAAAAATCCCATGTTTGAAGTAATTGTTTATGTGGAAATCTTTTTACACAAGCAAATTCTGATATTGAGCTTAGTTAAAGTTTACTTTGTGTATCTTATTACTAAGTCAAAAACTAGAATAGTGCTTCTTATTTGTTAAGTTCTCATATTAGTAAATCTGATGGATGTACTAAGTGCTGATAAACCTCACTTATCAAAAGCAAAAGAAAAGAAAAGAAATATCAGGTACTCCTTTGAGATCTAGAGAAAAATATATGTGAAAGGGAAGACCCAAGTGCATTGCTAGTATTAAGTAATATGCATTAGAAAAGCAAAATAAAATTTTCTTGGTGACTTTTCACATTCTCTGATTACTGGAGAAATACTCTGATAATAGCATAAATTCTGATAAGTAGTTGTGACTCACTTACACTGAGAAGCCACTGTAAAAAAGGAATTTCAAAAGATGCATAAAATGAGCACAAAATAGTTAAGGTGGACTCATGCATGAACTCATTCTATAGTAGACTTCAGAGTAATGACAGATTTTAAGCAAAGTTCTTAGTTATGCCTTATTTCTAAGATGTACTGAAGTGAATCAGACTTTACTCTTTGTCTGATATTTAGCTTAATGCACACACATACACTCCATATGAATGATGAAAATTACTGTGATGATAAATGTTGTTTTAGATGAACAGTATAAGTGTCAGTTGCATAAATTCTGAGGACAAGTTCTGATAGAAGTTCTGATGATTAAGTTCTGATATACCCATATCAGTTTTTGTGTAAAGAATTAAAGGAATAAACATTCACTTTTCGAATTAAGGAGCCATATTCTGATGACTTTTAAATCCTGATAATAATCAAGTTCTGATGCTGACGTGGCAGTATTTATCTACTTGGTTTATTTTTAGTCATTACTTGAACGGTCATATTTTTACAGAATATTGGTTTATGTGAGATAAAGCAGTCATAATAGTTATTACTTATTTACCATGCCCATTACCTTTTGCCTTAACTGCTGCATGCCTGACAGGTGTAAAGATCTGTTCCACTTCTTATTAATTGCTGTCACGTGGGATGTCTAAGTAAAAGAGTTAAAATATTTTCAAATCTTTTATTTTCATTTTTATTCTACTCTCTCCCTTTTCTTATTCTCTCTCACATTTTCTGACTGTTTTCTTTATAGACATTTTCTCAAACACCTAACAGGCACTCTAACTTCTCACTTATCTCTGATGGCGACCAAGGATTTAATTCTTGATGGATCCAAGTTTGTCCCAAATAATTATGCTGCAATCCTAACCAAGGCTGAAGTTCCATTAGATTTGCACTTTGTGCAAGATTTATTAGCTCATAGTGAGATTGGGTATGCTTTGACCCAACCTCAAACTATTACAAGCTTTTGATGATAGTGGTGCTACTGGTACTCCAAGCATCGTTTTCACATCAGGAGATGTCGAGCATGTGGTTACCCCTGGAGCAGTTCGTAAAGCTCTCCACTTACCTGAAGGTTGCACATTCTCAACAGTGGAGGATCCTCTCTTACAGCAGCTCATGGCCAGTTTGGGCTACGAGAAAAGTTTGGGAAAGCTGGGTCAACTGAAAAGAGCAAATATCACAAAGGAATGGAGCTTTTTCTTTGATTGTATCACTAAGGCATTCGCCAATAAATGCTCCAACTTTGATGTTATTCCCATCATGAGTCAGCAAATCGGGTATGCCCTTATTCATCAAACTCATTTTGATTTTGCAAGTGTTGTGCTCGGTTTTATAGGGGATAGGATGACAGAGGATAGGAATGTAGTATACTTTCCTAGATTTTGTCAGCTTATATATACTTTTTGTTGTGCTGATGAACCCCAATTAGCCAGTACTTTAATTCTACCCTTTAAGCTTGCAAAAAGGGCTTTTAATGATTTGTTAAATGCTGACATTAAGAAACAAGTACAGAGACCCTTACAGATTCCTCAGTTAGTAAAACAGATCCTGGTAAATGCTGATCCACAAACCTTCACATTTGTTTACCCTGATGTTCACCCCACCAACACATCACAGCCAACTCAACAACCATCAGAACCTAACATCTCTCACCAACCTGAAACTTATCAACCTCAACGTACTCAACCCTCCATCAGGACATATTTCAAACCATCACAGTCATCTCAACCTCAACCTTCAGCACATCCTGTGAAGCCTTCATCTTCCAAACCCAAGAGGACTAAGATAGTACCTTAGACTCAACAGAAGAGAAGGAGAATTGTTCTGAGAGATGAGTCAGACAATGAGGAACATGTTCTCATATCAGAACCTGTTGTTGTAGAAGCTGAGAAGATCTCTTCTCAGAAAGATACTGAAACTGGGAGTTCTAGGCCCCTCAAAAGGCTTAGAAAGCTAAATTCTGATGATGAAGCTCCCAAAGTCTCTAATTCTGCAAAGAGACTTAAAAAGCAAAGAGCCAGGAGGGCTGTAAGTGTATCATCACACTCTGAAGAAACTCTGAAAGAAGCAGCTAAGGAAGGGGGTCAGGAATCTCTGATCCCAATAGAATCTATAGTCATTGAACTACTTCATATTGCTGAATCAGCTCATAAGTCTCCTATTCAAGAACAAGAGGATATTCCAGAGAAAGTGTCTACACCTCCTGTGTCTCCAATAATTGATCCAGTACATACTGAAGACCCAGGTACAAGTGCTGAAATTGATATTCATAACTTGATTATGCCTGAGGTTCTGTACTTGGAAGCTCCACCAACTCAACTCACTCCACCAACAACACCAATTCTAGATGCTGATTTCAATGAAAAGATTCCAACCACACCAATTCTGAATGTGGATGATGAAAATCAGATTGAAGGTGGGCATCAAGATTTGGCTGTTGATCAAAACTTAGCTGCAGATCAGAACTTAGAGGATGATGTTGAAGCCTCTATAGCCTCACATACTGTTCTTTTATCAGAGGTTGTTGATGTTGTAGGCTCTATAAGTTCTGATGCTGATAATGCTGAACTTACTGGTGAAGCTGCTGCAAATGTAGATGCTGATGCAGTTGGTCCATCAGGACTTGCACCTCAACAAGCTCCATGCAAATCTGATTTGATAAAGAAGTTTGTTAGAGAGGATGCACCAGTACCTTGGAGTGAAAACTCCTAGAGGACAGGAGTGGACTAAGGAATGGAACTCAGTTAGTTTTGTTCCTACTGAAAAAATTATTGTTGAGCACCTTGCCAAAGCTGATGAAATGCTGATAAATGATGACTTCAAGGCACAACTGAGAGTTTCTACAATGAGTACTAGGCACCTTCAAGGTCAACACTCCATAACTCATGACAAGGTGAATAAAATTCAAGAATCTTTGATCCAGGAAGATATGAATATAAAATTGGAAAAGAACAGATTTTTCAAGCCAGCCTTTGACAGAATTGGGTATATTGAAAAGAATAAGGAGAAGCAACAGGCTTAGATTGATGAAATTCTAAAGAATCAAGCTTCTCATCAAACTCAACTTAATGAGATCCAATCCTCAGTGGAATTGATTGTCTCTCTTCTTTTACCTGCTGATGCCAAAAACGGGGAGAAAGTAATGAAGTCCAAATGCAAATCTATTCAACCACTGAAGGGTAAGGATGATGGAAAAGATGACCAGGGAAACTTTGGAATGGGTAGAGGTCATGGTCAAGGCAAAGGTGGCAAAGGTTCTTCATCAAAGACAACTGAAATTTCTACACAAAGAATAAGTTCTGATACTGGTAAAAGGATAAGTTCTGATACTGGTAAAAGGATAAGTTCTACTGAACATCTGGAACTTGATGAAGAGATTTCAAAGAGATTATTTCTTAAGGAAAATCCTGGAATGGACTTTGAAAGTCTAAAGGAAGAAGAAGCTAGACTCAAAGCAGAAAATGTTAACTTCAAGTCTAAAGCTTCTGTTGTTGAAAAGAAACCACCAAAACCTAATGGTATTGTGATTAAGGAAAGGACAAATTCTGAGGCAACCAAAGCCAAATCACAAGTGGAGGTAGATCCAAGATCCAAGGGCAAAGAAAAAGTTGATGAACATGTAAAGGTATATGTGCCAGTCATGGATGAAGAAATATCTGATGAAGATGCTAGTCTTACTCTGATGAAAAAGAAGATTTCTCAATCAACCTCTTACATGGCTCAAATTGATCAGAGTCAAGATGTAGTAAGTTCTGATATGACAGTGAAGCAAGCAACCTCTGACATAGCTCAAGTTGGCTTGATATCAGAAGATAAGGAAAATGAAACCTCTAACATTGCTCATATTAATCCTTCAAAGATGCTACTACCAGGATTCACCAAAGCTCAACAGACTCAACCTTTGAAGACTACATCAATTGGTTTTGAAGCAAGAGTTATTACAGGAAAGGAAGAAAGAGATAAATCTGGATTGGGTAGTTCAAAAGAGAAGAGAGTAAGCAATACTACCAATGATCCAACTTCCTTAAGTGAACCAGGTGTAGGAGCAACTCCTGAGAGATTGAATCAACTTGAATCTGTACAAATGGTTTACCATTCTGTTTTGAAAGAAGACATCATGTTATACTTTATGACAGATGGAAGGGTATTCCAGATCAGGGAGAATGCAATTTTATTGAAGTATTTTGAAGAACTGGACCATGTTCTATTTCTGCTTTAAGTTAAAAACAGATCAACAGATGGTGCTGCAGGATGTTTAAAGTCAAATATTCAGAGACAGAAGAAGCTTTATTCTGTAAAATCTGACAGCTCATACTGTCCCAAGTACAGATCTCACAGTGGAGAAATTGTTGAAATGAAGCCTAATACTGCTAAAATCATCACTACATTTTCTGGTATTAAGGGACTTGAATTCAATCTTGAGTCTGATAAAGCCTACATCATAAGACTAGATCAGGATATAAGGAAAGCCAAAATAAATGATCTCAGGGCTGCTATCTTTCAAACTGGTGAAGATACAGTTGAATTGAAGAATGCTAAAAGGAGGATGGTCAATGAACTTGAATATGCTGAGATATGTTTATTGAAGAACTATCTCAGAACAACTCCTGACATCAAAGAGATCAGAAATTGAAGCCAAGTCAAAGATCTACAACTGCTTAAATTCTGAATTGTATACAGACTGAAGCTGATATCAAACTTTAAGGATGGTAAAGCTACAAGGACTGTAAGTTATAGTTATGTAGTCAAATTCTCATGCATTTGTACTTAATGTTTTTGACATCATCAAATATCTGTTAAACTTGTATATTATGCTAATTTACAAGTTGGGGGAGATTGTTAGATATATTTGTGATGTCATGTCTAATATGATTTGTGTTTAGTTTTCAGATCTTACTTAACAGGACAAATCAGTACTTAACTGGAAATCAGTATTTATACTGAAGTCAGGACTTAAGATATCAGAACTTAAGTTGTCAGCACTTAAGTTATCAGGAGATATTTATCAGGAGATAATATCAGAACTTAAGGAGGCTTTCATATAAGGAATGCGGCTGATTGAAAGGAAAGAAGATCAAGACAAACATAAGAAGAGATATACATGAAGAAGAATTCTATGAAGAATAGAATACTTGGAAGAAAAGATAACTGATTGATATATATTAGGAAGCAGAAGTGTATTCGATATCAATTAGAAGTTTATCTTGTAATTGTGTAGTATATAAACACAGACATAGGTTTTACACTATATGTGTTATCATAATCGAGTTTATTATTTATTGTAACCCTAGCAGCTCTCGTGATAATTTGTTCATCACTGAGAGAGGACAGTTCTTTATAACAGAGTTTATTGTGTTGAATAAAATATGTGTTTTGTTATTTGAGTTCTTACATTCGATTTGATTGTAGTAAACACTGTATTCAACCCCCTTCTACAGTGTGTGTGACCTAACATAAAATTAGTTAAGATAAGATAGTATGGCCAATTACTATTATTGGGTAAGTGTTTGAAGTCAAATTTGTAAGAAATGATCTTTCATGTTTAGCCGAAATCGTGATAAATTGTTAACTTGAATTGGTTGTGGTAAATTATTTGCATGGAGGTGCATTAGGGTATGAATGGTCTCCCAACTTGTTGAGTTATTAGTTGAGGGTATTAGTGTAGTAGGGTTGCTTGGGTTAAGGTTGATTTATTGGTTTTAAAGTGGGAGTTAAGGTGGAAGGATTAGAGTAGGACATTTGGTTTTTTTCCAGATTTGCACACTAGTTGTAGGTGACTTTTGAATGGGCATTTCTTAGGCCTTGGTAGGCCCAAGATGCAGAGAGTTGGGACTTGGGATATAATTGAGTCTAGAAGCCTTAGATTAAATAAAACCTACCATTTAGTGAGGTGCACACACGAAAACACTAACTCTACCGAAACAGGGGACAATTTAGGTTTGGTGTAGTTTGGAGGTCATAAAGTAGTGCTATGGGTAGGCCCTCAGTAGGCCTCGGTTAACACTGATACTAGGGAGTATATGGGAGGTTTAAAAGCTCTAGTTTGGGTGTTTAGAGTTAAAACCAAGTGTATAAACTGAAAGCAAAACAGGGCAGTTTGAGTGTCGCTGGATCAGGTTAGAGTCAACTTTGAGAGTAGGCCCACGGAGGCCTAGGGTAGGCCTTGGTGTCATTCCAAGTGAAAAAGTTAGGTTTAGGTCTTGAGATTCCATTGTAGTAAGTTGAATAGAAAAATATGAGTGAAAGAAGGTTCAATGACACTAGAAACCATTCGATGTCACCTAGGTGTCGCACTTAGAAGCACTTTGACTTTGCACTTAGTTTTTGAGTGTTTAGAGGTAAGGCCTGAGTTGACCATTGATTTCTTAGGATAGTTAGAGGTCAGTAGGAGGTTAGGCCAGGGTTGTGGTCAAGTGAAATGAGGTTGGCTTGATAGGGCACTGCGAGTTTGGAGAGATAGTTAGGTTACACTAGACTAGTCGAGCACTTCGAGTTATTGTGTTGGTGGGGTGAGATCATTCAATACTTATTAGTGCACTATGTTTAAATAATATATTATGTGATTAAATGTGTTATGTGCTCCTAAATTACTACTTGGGACATGATGCTATTATGTGTATACTAGGAGTCGAACGTGTAAGTTGGCCTAAATGCCACTATAATTTAAATTTTCTAACTAGGATGGAGATTTTGTGAGAGCGTATCTTGATGAGGTCTAATATTTTGTGTAGGCACAGGAGAAGATAGTAAGCTTGCTGTCAAAGTCGATTTGTGCTCCCGGTTGCTTCCACGATCAAGACGAGACTTAGTCCAGCCTTCTTAAGGCAAGTGTTTTTGCCCTCACTTATCGTTAATTTTTTCCTTAAATTATATATTGCAAGTGTCCTTTGAACCTCTCGAGATATATATTGGGAATTATTCTGAACTTTTAAGATGAGTTGCAAGTGTTCTGAACCACTCCTTTGATTTATCATAGCATGCTCGTATGATGTTCATTAATATTTCTGTCACCATGATACATTATTACAAATACTCTGATATTAGATTGAAATATTGCAATGCTATGCCATTCTTACGACTATTGGACTTGCTTTAAGTCTATGTATGCGCTTATAAAATCATACCCTTATCACTGTTTTGTTCCAATTCGACCTAATACCTACCTTTGACTTAAACCGAATGTCTTGGCCATTTCGAGATACCCTTATAAACTAAAATACTTCAATTTCCTTGATTGTGTAATCTCTCTTGATTAACCACTATTCCATTATACTCTCACACCTCCAAGATACCAATAATTCAACACTTTACATAAATCCTTATAATTATACCCAATCTTTGTCACTAGATATATGCCATATATAACCCTCAAAATTTGAGATCTCTATCTTGTTAAATAACATTATGATTCTTTTTCAATAACTTCTTCCCTGGTTGTCAAACCATTGGTGTCCATCTTTAAAAACCCTGCTAGTGAGAAGTCACATTATTCTGATAAAAGTTTCATAACTCGAATCCTTGATTGATGATTTAAACCCCTTTGTTTAGATCTTTGTAAAGTTCTCCTTGGCATCAGTTTTATAAAAGATAATTGCTCTTTAAATAAAAGAATGTTTTTTTGAGATTGGTGAACTGGACTAAGACGGAAGTCCCTTTCACATGTATTATATTATGCTTAAAAGATGCCTAGGGATCCCATTATATTGTTTAGAACCAAGCGAGGCTCGGGATTACTTCACGGCTAATCACCGACTGTAATCCGTAGCGTGATAAAATGATTTTGAGCAATGATTTGGTTACAAATGTTTTGACTTGAATAATGATGCCATACACCTCAATTTCCAATTATAAATTGCTCTGATGTCAAATTCTATCTTCTGATATACCTTGCTGAGCGTTTGGCTCACTTCTTGCTTTTCATTCACGATATTTCAGCTAGCAAGTATGGTTAGATTCAAGCAGACTGCTCGTAAATCTATCGTTGGAGATGCTGAAGCTTATATAAGAGCTCAGGTAGTATAGTTGGCATTGATATGAGGATTGGTAGCTTTATATAAGTTGTAATAGTTGTAGTGTTGGACTGTTCAAACACTGAACCTTTGCGATCTTGGATTTTTTATTAACAGCCATTTGTAATAACTTTATATTTATTAGTTATATTCTGTTAGTTTATTTTAGGGTTGTGACAACCCAATTCTGAGAAAAAGAGGTTTGAGCTAGTGGACTATAAGAAGAAATACTTTGAATTGCTCAAACAAAAGGAGAAGGCTTTCCGAACTCAGGATAATGACTGGGCAGCAGATGGGGAAGACGAAGATGAAGAACCAAGCTATGTCAATCTAGCCCTGATGGCCAAATCAGATGAAACAGAAGTCTGTTCCTCAAGCAATCAGGTAATCACCATAAAACCAGCACACCTTTCTAAAGATGAGTGTAATAATGTTATAAATGACATGTATATAGAATTATATCACTTGTGTGTTACATTTAAATCACTCATTAAGGAAAACAATAGAATTAAAGATAATAATCTATTTTTAAGTGAGAGAAATGTTGTGTTAGAAACTCAATTCGTTGAGTTCGAGAAATTGAAGTTAGAGTGTAAGATTACCAAAGAGGAATTGACGGAATCTTTGAAGAAAGAGGATATTTTAATAAAGCAGCTTGAACGAGAGCACGAGGTGATCAAGGCCTGGAAATCATTAAGAAATGTGAGTGCCCAAATTTCCAAGGTTCAAGGAATCGAGTCTTTCTGTGAGGAAGCCTGGAAAATGGAAAAGAAGAAACTGGATCCTGTATTGATTGAAGGCTTATCAACTGATGTGGAGTCGACGGATGATGAAGTTTATCCGTTGAAAGATGAAAATGAACATCCGTCGAAAGTCAAGGAACCACATCCGTCGATAGAAAATAATCCAATTAGCAAAGCCAAGCTAGCTAAGTTGAATGAGAAATATGGATCAGTTTCTATATACTTTATTACAGGAGAATCAAGTCAAGTCAAGGAAATAAAGAGAGTACATATGGGGCATCTTTCAATGAAGCAGTTGAGTGACATATTGGAGAAAATTGAAGTCAAGGCAGATTCTAAAAGGAAGAACAATAGGAATGGGAAAATAGGAATCAACAAACACGGCAACTACACACCTGATAAATATGCACCTAGAAAAACTTGTGTGAATTGTGGTAGTGTTAATCACCTATATGCTAACTCAAATCCATTATGCATGCACCCATGTCTGTACCACCCTCTTTTCCCAACATGCACACATTACCAATGAATGCCATGCCTATTATGCCTGCATAGAATCTAAATGCACAATTTTCTAATATGCCATTTGCACAAAATTCTTATTATGATGAATTCAACATGCCACAAATACCATTTAACATGCCTTATTGGAATAACATGTTTGCACAATCTATGCCATATCGTGTTAATCAAAATATGCATGATAATTCTATAATTGATCTTGGGATTCACAGTCAATCCCCTAGGATTAAGGTTGATCTTTAGTCACCTAAGTTTGATGGTGGAAAGCCTAGGAAACCTAAGAAAAAGGATAACAAGGCAGGACCCAAGGAAACTTGGGTACCAAAATCAACTTGATTTGATTTTTATGTGTGCAGGGAAATAGAAAGAATCTTTGGTATTCAGATAGTGGTTGCTCAAGGCACATGACTGAAGATTCTATCATTCTCACTAAGTTCAAGGAGAGATCCGACCCAAGTATTACTTTTGGAGATGACAGCAAAGGGTATACTGTGTGATATGGCTTGATTTCAAAAGATAATGTCATCATTGAAGAAGTTCTCTTAGTTGACGGACTCAAACACAATCTCTTGAGTATCAGTCACATCTGTGATAAAGGCAACTCTGTAACTTTCAATTCTGAAGCCTATGTTGTTACCTGCAAGAAAAACAAAAAAGTGGTTCTCACTGGAGTGAGAAAATGAAATGTGTACCTAGATGACTTCAACTCATCCGATGCAGATTTTATTACTGTGTTTTCGGCAAAGCAAGTCAAGATGAAAGTTGGTTGTGACACCAGAAGTTGTCCCATCTGAACTTCAAGACTATGAATGAATTAGTCAGGAAAGACCTAGTTAGAGGCATTCCTCGAGTTGAGTTCTCAAAGGATGGACTATGTGATGTTTGTCAGAAAGGTAAACGAGTGAAAGCATCATTCAAGAAGAAACTTGATTCAACAATTGATGAACCTATACAACTGCTACACATGGATCTGTTTGGACCAGTCAATGTTTTGGAAATTTCAAAGAAGAAGTACTCCCTAGTGATAGTGGATGATTTTTCCAAGTTTGCATGGACTTATTTTCTTGGATCCAAAGATGAAGCTAGTGAAATCATCATCAATCATATAAAGAAGGCCAGCAATCATCCTGATCTAAAAGTTAGAAGAATCAGGAGTGACAATGGAACTGAGTTCAAGAATTCAAGGATGAGGTTTTTCTGTGAAGATAAAGGGATCATGCATGAGTTTTCTGCCAGAAAGGACTCCACAAAAAAATGGAGGGGTGGAAAGAAAGAATATATCTCTAATTGAAACTACAAGAACCATGCTGGAGGAATCAAAGTTACCAACTTAATTCTATGCTGAAGCTATTAATACTGCATGCTACACTCAGAATATTTCTTTGGTTAATCAAGCAAAGTGCATGACCCCCATCAATTGTTCAAGAATATGAAGCCAACACTAAACTTTCTTCATGTCTTTGGCTGCAAATACTATATTCTAAGGAATCAAACTAAGCAACATGGACAGTTTGATGCCAAATCAGATGAAGGTATCTTTGTTGGATATGTAGTTGGAAAAGCATATAGAGTCTACAATATGAGAACCAACATTGTTATGGAATCTATACATGTTGTGTTTGATGATAAGAAGATTAAAGGACTACAAGATGAAGGTTTCCATGAAAGCCTCAAATTTGACAATGTTGAGATGAACTATATCACAGTGATAATGAAAGTGATCAATAAATGATTTCCAAGGAATATGCAGAAAGATCAAAAAATAAAACACAAAATTCTACATTCATTGAAAGATAAAATGCTACATCCGTTGAAAGATCAAGTGCAATATCCGTTGAAAGACATGGTGCATCATCAGTTGACACACAAGCTGTATCATCCATCAGAAGGCAAAATTTGTTATCTGTTGAACCCTCAACAAGAGCTAACTGTCATTCTAGATCACAAACTGAAAGAACCCCAACCTCAAATCAAAGATCTATAAACTCAGGCGGATGAAAGGCATATGGCATAGCCTATTTGTATATTCGAGGATTTAACTCAACTCAAATAAGAATGTAATAAGTAAATAGTGGATCTATCGTCAGAGAGATCTTATATAGTAACATTTGTCAAAGGGTTAAGAAACATTATTCATCTACAGACTTGAAGAATTAGTTCACTGGAAGAAGTTCAAGAAATTGATCATGCCTCAGTGATATAAATCAAGAGTGTGGATTTAATCAAGTGACAAAGATCTCGTCAAGGTATCAATTAATTACAAGGATTTAGTCTGAAGAAAATCAAGAGTATCAAGGTCAAGGCTTGAAGAAACGTCACGGAAGTTAGTCACTCATGAACCAGACAGTACATCGAGTGTCAACATTGAAGTGGTGGAATTGATTCATAATTGACAGTAATTTTCAGAAGATTTTCAGAAGATTTTCAGAAGAATGGTTGCTGCTCAAGATTAGTATTAATTCTCTATTAATTAATTAAGTCATATAATTTAATTAAGAAAATAAATTATATCTGCAAAGATTAATTTATTGATTAATTGAATTAATTGATTAATTAATTCAGAATTAATATTAAGGATTTTCAGAATTGTTATTAGATTAAAATCTATTAATAATTCAGTAAGACAATTTGATTTGAACTACTATGACAATTGGTATGACAATTGATAGTCATACCGAAAGTCTTGCTAGTTCATTCTGATTGTCTTGCTAACTATTGGGATTGTCTTGCTAGTTCAAAAGGATAGTCTCACCGAAAGTCCTACCAGTTCAAATGGATTGTCATGCCAGTTCATTTGATTGTCTTGCCGAAAGTCTTGCTGATTCAACTGGATTGTTTTGTTTACTTAAACAACAAAACACAGCAGAAGTCATTCATGCAATTATTCAACATACAGAACACACAAGTCAAGAGAAAAAGAAGCAGAAAACAAAGGCAAAACATTTTCATTTTTCATCTGCTTTCTTCAAGATTAAATTTCTAGATTGTAAAGTTAAATCCAATCAACTAGAAATCTTTATCTTGTTCTTGTGTATCAATCTAGCGGATTAAAATTCCTAGAACTTAATCTCAAATCGCATTTAGCATTTGATCTTTTAATTGCAAAAATAGAAAAAGTTCATGTCGAATTTATTCTAGATTTGTAATAATTGATTTGAGATTAATCCCTTGTAACCGATACCGTAGTTGTAACACCTTTCAAGTTTAATAAAAGTTTTATTTAACTTGAATTTTGTTTCACTTTTTTATTCCACATTTTATTCGCTTAAACGGTATTGTTTGCATTCAACCCCCCTTCTACAAACAAATTGGGACCTAACAATTGGTATCAGAGCCTTCTGATTAACGTACAAATCTAGATCCTAGACTTTTGTGTTTCTTTCACTTCTTGAATTTTTTATTCACTCAAAAATTCATAATGACTACACAAAAAGTTGGAACCGTTAAAATTCCACTTTTCGATAAAGAAAATTATGTTATGTGGAAGAAGAAGATGCTACTGTTTTTACAGGTTGCTAATCCCAAATATTTGCAAGTGTTAAAGAAGGGTCCAAAAATTCCTATGGTTATTGAACCAGAGGTAATAGAAAATGATGTGGTGATCACCAAAGCGAGAACTTATGTGAAGGATCCTGAGGACTTCTCTCCTGCTGAAATAGAAGAAGCCTCCCTGGATGCTAGCCTTCAATTAATCTTAGTAGATTCCCTTAATCCCTTGATGAATAGACATGTGATGAATTGTAAAGATTCCAAACATATCTGGGAAACTATTGAGATTATTAATGAAGGCACAAAGGAAGTTAGGGAGAACAAACTAGAAATCCTAACCTCTGAGTATGAATACTTTAAATCCAATCCAGGGGAAGGAATCACTGAAGTGTTTGAGAGGTACAATGCATTGATCAACAACCTGAACATTAATGGTAAATACTATTCCATCAGGGAGGTCAACAAAAAGTTCCTTTTAACACTGCCAACTCATCTCGAACATAGAATCACTGCCATAAGAGAAGCAAGAGATCTGAGTGAGATTTCTTTAGAAAGGCTCTATGGTGTGTTAAAGACTTATGAGTTGGAGCAGATTCAGCAGAAGGAAGTTTACGGGAAAGGAAGAGTGGTCAGCACGTCTACTGCTCTAGTAGCTGATGAACAACAACAACAACCACAATATCAACAACAATCTCAACAGTCAGAAAGAATGGTACAGACTTCCAAGGTTGAAGATAATGTGATAGTAGCAGAATTTGATTCTCCTACTACAAATCAATCAGGAGATGATTATTATTCCTTGGAAGAACTGGAGCAATTGGAGGATGAGTCAATGGCCCTGATTGTCAAGAGATTCTCAAATGTCAGATTCAAAAGGAATCCCAAGTTCAAGTACAAGTCCAACTACAACAGATTCCAGAAAGGTGGATCTTCATCCTCTAACACCAGCAGTGGTGGGTATAAAATAGGGATGGTTGATCGAAGCACCATTCGATGTTTCAACTGCAATGAGTTGGGACACTTTGCCACAGAATGCAGGAAGCCAAAACAAGCTAGGAAGAACTCTTACGATTCTAATCAGAAGAGTAAATCTGAAAGGGCTTACCTGGCAAAGGGAAGAAGCTGGGATGATACTGACAGTGAAGATGAAGAAGTTGGGAATCTTGCTCTCATGGCTAGTGATACAAGCACCTCATCGTCAAGAAAAGAGGTAAAATTTACTAATGCTGAATTAGTTTATCATCTAGGAGGTTCCTTAGATTATGCTCGTCATGATAATGAATTGTTAAATCAACAAATCAAAGACCTTGAGAAAGAGGTCAATGAATTAAGACTTGTACACATTAATCAAGATAAATTAAAAGATCAAGTGTCTTTTCTAGAGAATAGAGTTGACTGTTATAGAAAACTTGAAACTATTCTTAAAGACAAGATCACTGGTCTTGAGGCTAAGGTTAAAGCTTACTTTAATTCTTGTTCGAAGTCCAAAGAGTTTTACAATAAGCAAGCTGTTAATCAAACATCTGGTATAGGTTATGATTACAATGCTGCTATTGGAAAATTAGGCATAAACTCCCCTCCTCATGTCTGTGCTAAAGGCAGGGAAGTACCACATGTGCTTAAGGGTGTTGATGAACCCCTCTATAAAAAATCAATTGCTGAACTATTTGATGAGACCTCTTTTATTATTCAAGAAGAAATCCGTGCTGAAGATAATGCTAATGAGAAAGCTGTCTCCAAGTCAAGTGTGTCAAAAGTTCCAGTCAAGGTTGTGAAAGCAACTGAGACTAACTCAGACACACATGAGTTGGATAACACAAATGCCATGTCTACCATGCATAAGTTGCCTATTGTTAATCCTTCTCATAAAGCATGTGGTGTTCCTGATTGTATGTCTTGTGCTTTTAATCTGATGTTTGCTTATTTTAATGGTAAGCATGTTTCTAATGATAAGACTACTCCTCGTCAGCATGTGAATAATAGAAAGCATGATAGGTCTAAGACTACTAGTCCTCCTAAAGCTAGAAAGGAGACATTTGTGCCTAAGCCTAAACAGAAATTTGTCAAGGCTGTTCACAAGGTCAAATGTTCAGTCATTGAGAACGTTGAGAATATTAAAATTAAGAATGTTGTTTTGCCTGATAAAGGCCAATTTTACAAGTATGCCGGACCCAGCCAAGCTTGGGTTCCGAAGAAGGTCTAATCCATTTGTATTGTAGGGCATTAAACAGGTACAACCGGTAGTGTGGATTCTTGACAGCGGATCGTCAAGACATATGACCGGAGATAGAGCCCTGCTATCAAATGTGGTTGAGAAAGCTGGCCCAGTGGTTACCTTTGGAGATAACAGCAAAGGTTTAACGGAGAGATATGGCTGTTTGCTAGCTGGAAATGTTATCATTGAAAATGTATATGTTGTGCAAGGACTTGAACACAATCTGCTTAGCATTAGTCAGTTCTGTGACAACGGCTATAATGTTTTATTCGACAAGCTGAAGTGTCAGATTCTGCACAAGAAAAGTGAAAAACCCTCCTTAATGGGAATCCGGAAAGGAAATCTGTTCGTAGCTGACATGAACTCTGGAAGCAATCCTGAAGTCAATTGTTTCTACGCAAAGGCATCGTCAGATGAGAGTTGGCTATGGCACAAGAGACTTTCTCATCTCAATTTTAAAACAATGAATTCTCTTGTAAAAAGAGAAATGGTAAGAGGTCTGCCTCAGCTGGAATTCTCTCCAGAAGGACTATGTGAGGCTTGCCAGAAAGGAAAGTCAAAGAAAGCAAGTCACAGAGGCACTAACACATCTTCCATAACTGGTGTTCTGCAATTATTGCACATGGATTTATTTGGACCAGTTAATGTCCTTTCGATGTCAAAGAAGTGTTACTGTCTTGTGATAGTTGATGACTATTCCAAGTATACTTGGGTTTTATTTCTTCACTCTAAGGATGAAACACCACAAGTTGTGATTGATCATATCAAGATGATTGAGTTAGATTCTAACGTCCCTGTAAGAGCAATAAGGTCAGATAATGGGACAGAATTCAAGAATGCACTTCTCAATGAATTCTGTACAGACAAAGGGATTACCAGACAATTTTCAGCTCCTAGAACCCCTCAGCAAAATGGAGTGGTAGAAAGGAAGAATCGTACATTGATTGAAGCTGCAAGAACGATGTTAAGTGAATCCGGTCTTCCAATGTACTTTTGGGCTGAAGCTGTCAATACTGCATGTTATACTCAGAATCGAACTCTAATCAACAAAGACGTCATGAAAACTCCTTATGAGATTTTGAATGAACAGAAACCTTCTATCAAATACTTTAATGTATTTGGTGCCAGATGCTTCGTGCTCAAGGATGGAGATGAGCGTCGTGGTAAATTCGAGGCAAAGGCATATGAGGGTATTTTTGTTGGATATGGAAGAAGATCATACAGAGTGTATATCATTGATCAACACAAAGTAACTGAAAGTGTCAATGTTACATTTGATGACACTAAACTCCCTAGTATCCAAACTGAAGATCCTTCTGAAAAACTGAAGTTTGATGATATGTCAGATTCAGAATCAGAACATGGTCAAGAACCTGAGGTTGTTGCTGGTGAAGAACCTGTTAATCTTGATAATACTCAAGGTAATAGTGATGGAAACTTTGGCAACAATGTAGATACCACTGCTACTGATGGAGAATCTTCAAGTCAACATGGCAACAACTCAGGGGGAGATGCTGAAGGATCATCTAGTAGGACACAACATCACAATGAATTTCAAGGCGAATCATCAAGATCAAATCTTCCAAGACAGACTGTCTGGAATAAAGCTCACCCTTTTGAGTTGATTATTGGTGATCCAGATGTTGGAGTCAGAACTAGACGTGCTACTCAAAATGAGTGTCTGTTCTCAGGATTTCTTTCTGAGATGGAACCTAAGAAGATTGAAGAAGCACTAATTGATCCAGATTGGGTGATTGCTATGCAAGATGAGCTCAATCAGTTTGAAAGTCAACAAGTCTGGAAACTAGTACCTAGACCTACACACAAGAAAGCTGTTGGTACTAGGTGGGTATTCAGGAATAAACTAGATGAAGATGGTGTGGTTACAAGAAACAAGGCAAGACTGGTAGAAAAAGGGTATTCTCAAGCTGAAGGCATTGATTATGATGAAACCTATGCTCCAGTGGCTAGACTTGAGGCCATCAGGATATTTCTGGCATTCGCAGCATTCTCAAACTTTAAAGTTTATCAAATGGATGTCAAGAGCGCCATTCTGAATGGAAAGTTGGATGAAGAGGTATATGTAGAGCAACCTCCTGGTTTTGAAGATCCAGATCATTTGGATTTTGTCTTCTTTCTTTCCAAGGCTATCTATGGGCTCAAATAGTCTCCAAGAAAATGGTATGACACTCTCTCTGAATTTCTTATTGAAAATAGCTTTATTAGAGGTGTCATAGACAAAACTCTCTTTTCTAAAAAACATAAGAATGATACTATATTAGTCCAAGTCTATGTGGATGATATAATATTTGGGTCTACTAATGATAATCTCTGTAAGAGATTTGCTAAGTTAATGCACAGCAAGTTTGAAATGAGCATGATGGGAGAGCTGAAGTTCTTTCTTGGATTACAAGTAAACCAAAGGTTAGATGGAACATTTATTTGTCAATCCAAGTATCTCAAGGAACTCCTCAAAAAGTACAATCTAGAGGATTCTGCATCAGCAAGGACTCCATCAACTACAGCTGTCAAGCTTGGACCATGTGAAAACTCCATTAAGGTAGATGTCACAAGCTACAGAGGTATGATTGGCTCGTTACTCTATCTTACTGCAAGTAGACCAGATATTATGTATGCTACATGCTTATGTGCAAGGTTCCAAGCGGATCCTAGAGATATTCATCTCGTTGCTGTTAAACGAATCTTAAGATATCTTAAGGGAACACCAAATCTAGGTATTTGGTACCCTAAAGAATCTGGTTTTAACCTTGTTGGATATACAGATTCAGATTACGCAGGAAGTGTTGTTGATAGGAAAAGCACCTCAGGAAGTTGTCAATTCCTAGAAAGCAGGCTAGTCTCATGGTATAGCAAGAAACAGCAAACAGTTTCCAACTCAACGGCCGAGGCTGAATATATTGCTGCTGGAAGCTGCTGTGCTCAGATCTTGTGGATTAGGAACCAGCTACGGGACTATGGCTCTGTATTGAACAAAATTCCTATTTTATGTGACAATACAAGTGCAATAGCCATCACCAACAACCCTGTGCAGCACTCGAGGACAAAGCACATTGATATCAGGTATCATTTTATTAGAGAGCACGTCATGAATGGTACTGTTGAACTATTCTTTGTTCCAACAGAAGAACAAATAGCAGATATTTTCACTAAACCACTTGATGAATCCACATTTACCAGATTAGTGGGTAAATTGGGCATGTTGAATAGTTTTAGTGATTAATTTAGTTAATATCTGAGATCTGTTCTTGAATGCATTTACAAATGAATTTTTCATAAATGAAAAATTCATTTGCAAATTTATTTTATCATTTTATCATATTTCTTGCTTATTTCTATGTAATTTTTTATTATCTTATCTTATTTATTTACTCAAATTGTTAATTTTAATGTCTCAGTATATTTTATTTTCTCTAGAAATATTTTTCTATGAATTTAATTTGTTAAGATTCAAAAGAAATCTATTTTTGGACTGAAAATATTATTATCTCTGAAATATTTTAATTATTTTAATTTTGTAAATATTTTCTGAATTTTTACTATTAATATAAGACTTTACTTCAGTTTTCCCTGTTTGTTAATATATTCTGTAAATTATATATATAGTCTTTCTACTGGAATGACAATCGGCAAGACAATTAAAATTGTCTTGCTGAAAATCATTTCAGTACACATATATATATAAATCTGTTAATACTTATTTTATCTTATTCTAGAATGACAATCGGCAAGACAATTGAAATTGTCTTGCTGAAAGTCATTTTAGTAATAATGATTGCTTATTTTAAAATCAGATTAATTTTATAACTGGCAAGACAATCGGTATGACTATTGATTGTCATGCCAGTAATAAAATTAATATCAGAATTATTATGTTTTATTTTGTACTGGTATGACAATCGGTATGACTATCAGATTGTCATACCAGTTATATATTATTATTTATTTTCTTTTATTTTCTCATATTTGCCTTGTATGACTATCGGTATGACAATCGGTAAGACTATTCCGAATTGTCATACCGGTTGTCTTCTTAACAGTTTTCTTTGTTTTATAACTCAATCACTTCAGTCTTTTCTTTTCTTTCAAATTCCATCAGTTTTTTTTCCTCTCGTTTTTCTCTCTCTCTCTACTCGATCTTAATCAAACTGCTTCCTTGACTGCCTTGCTCGAGTTCTTACTCAGCATACCAATTCATCACTCTGTGATATATACATACAAGTATATACATACAGAAGTGCTGTTGGATTTTTGTTAAAAGAAATCAAACAAATCAAAATCAGTTTCTGTTTTTTGATTTTGGTTTTTGATTTATTTTATTTTATTTTTAATTTCTGATTTGTGTCTTTTGGTTTTTCAAAACTGTGTTTGTGAGTTAGGAATTTTAACGAGATACATTCCTGTCTAAATTTTTCGATTATAATTAATTTAATTCGAATTATTAAATTAATTTAATTAATTCGAATTTTTTTAATATTATTCTTAAAATTCTGAAAGTGTGTGTCTTATTATTATTTTAAAATGGCTCTCAATTTCCAAATTGTCGCGCATAATCAGGTTGGTTATTTTAATCCGGAAAAATGTGATGTGGAAAAATTTAAGCCTTGGATTAGATTTTTAAATGACCATTCGATTGTTAGCTCTGCTATTAAATCAAATGTGATTTTAAATGTCGATCTGCTTAGACTGATTTGCACAACCTCTACTGTGGCCGATGATTCAAAATCTTTTTCATTCACCGTGGCAAACACACAGTATGTGGTTGATGAAACAGTAGTCAATCAGGCGTTAAATTTTCCATTGGACAATTTCTGTAATTTACCCTCTGAAAATGATATCACAAACTTTTTCCATGCTATTCACTATCAGGGGGTGATCAATTTAACCAAACTTTTTAAATCCAATTTGGTGTCTGAATGGGATATTTTCTTCGATACACTTTCTAAAGTGTTTGCCAACTGCACTAAATCCAACTTTCACAACATCACTTCCACTCTGCAGTATATTGGTCTTGCGGTTGTTTTCAATCAAAGGATCAATTTTGGCAAACTACTTTTTCCCATTCTCTTGAGACGTCTCACTACTGCTTTACGTCATCATTCTACAAATCATAGGGTATCATGTTACTATGCTCGTTTTCTCATGCTTATAGCAGATCATCTTCTCACACCTGAACACAAATCCCTTTTTGCTAACTCTGCAGTAACCGAACCCCCTCCGGTAAGCAAAAAGATTTACACCCGCCAAGACACAACCTTCAAATTCATGCAAGTTCCAGTACTTGTATCTGCTTTCATGGCCACCTATATTCCTTTACCTATTTTCAATCTTCCCGGTCATGAACAGCAACCTCAACCTCCAGTGGTTCAAGCCACCCAGGCTCCTCCAACATCAGATGCTCTTCCATTACAGGTAGTAATTCCTCACTCAAACTCCTTTCCTACTTCTGTTGAAAGACCCCCAGTGGTTGATAGGGCTAACCATGAAGTTGTAGAACCACAGCTTCAATCCCAGGTCATAGAGCCAAACACAGAGTCACATTATATCTCAACCACTCCCCTCTGTCTAAAATGTTACCCAGAAGATTAATAGGAAGTAGTGCATTGTTAAATGTGAGTGAACCCTCAGCTCTGCCTCCTCCAAAGAAAAAAAGAACTTATACTGAGGCATCTGAAAGCCCATCCTTGTCCTCCCAACAGGACATGGACTTTGAAATGGCCGATGAACAGTTACTAGAGACATTCTCTCAACAGGATGAATCTATTGAAATTCGCCATAGGGTCATGGCATCTTGTACTGAGTCAAGCACAATTCCATTACTCACAATGGAACCATACATATCCACAGATGATACTCAGGACACAGAGCGAGGAGCGCACATAGAGTCTGTTACAGTGCCTGCCATAGTTACGGCAGAAGAGCAGTCACATGCTTCTGAGGGAAAATCTGACTCTCAGCCACCCTTAATAGAGTCATTTTCTCCCCTCCCAGATCAAACACCTCTGGCTCCCTCACGGGATTCTCCACTCGCAGATTTATCTGGAGAAAGTGGAGGGCAACTCGGTCAATCTATCCCTGAAGCAATTCAGACATCTATTTTACATGAAATGATAGGTTTGACTGAGGATCGGGACTCGCGAATTCCCATTGCACCACCACTGACCTCTTTTGAAGAGGCTAGGGTGATTTTAACTGCAGGTACAGAAGAACAGCAACAGGAAGACTCCTCACGAGCAATTATATTGAGAGAAACACAAGCACGTGAGGCGAGTGAACCAAACACGAGTGAAATTCATGTGAGAGCACACACAGACACTGATACTGTAAACCTGTTAGCTCAAATTGCTGCTCTAAAAGAAGAACTTGCTAAAAGTCAAGCTGAAACTCAAGCATTCAAAGCACAAGTGGTTGAACGGTCTTCTTCTTCCACCTCTGTCAACAATCAGCTGGCACTCATAAGGAATGATATCTCAGATTTCAAGAACACTGTCACACCAAAGCTCAATTCCATTCAGGAAACTCCAACTTTATCAGCTGATGACATTTCTGACTTCTGCTCTCTATATACAAGGATGACTTCTCTTGAAGATTTGGTTGAAATGAATCATTCACTGGATTCCTCTAGATTTCTGAAGATAGAGACAGGTATGGAACATCTGAATGAAGGGATGAAGCACCTGTACTACATGATCAAAAATTCTCACTGTCCCAATGAAGAACAAAGGACTTACTTTGAAGGGCCGTCTGGTGGAGGCTCAGGCTCGGGAGGTGATGGAGGTCATGGAGGATCTAAGGGAAAATCAGTAGAGGATCCCTCAACTAAGGGGGAGAAGAAAGGGAGTAGTGGAAAGGGGAAAGAAAAAGATACCTCTGCTGGGGACAAAGGAAAGGCTGATGATGTCTATTACAGTGGAGAAAAGGATGACTTTGACATTTTTGACATTCCCACTGAACCAGTCTTGGAAGATAAAGATGGTTTATTTAAAGCTGAAGAGGAAAGTGATTTTGGAGATTGGGAAGAGGAAGCTATAGTGGATCCTATCTTTGAGAAAGAATTTCAGCAGCAGCGGTCAGAGATGAAAAGAAAAGAAGCTGAACTCAAAAAGGTCTCCCAGATCATTGATATGAGGAAAGACATACAAAGAACAGAAACTCTTCAAAAGCAACGTCTTCATGACATTAAGGCTCAAGAAAGGAGAAGAGATGTCAGACTGAAGATTGGTGAAAAATGGGATGAAGCTAGGAGAGTACTTGATATGCCTCAGCTGAGCACTAACAATGATAGACAGTTCCTACATCTTCTTGACAAGCTGGAAATCTCAAATCCTAACAATGACATGTACATGAATGCTATCAAGACTGAAGTCTCAAGGATCACAGCTGCTTTTGATAGATCCCTAAATGAGATGAGCATTTTTGTATATTGTCAGAGTGAAGGATCTTTCTAGGTGTCACTTCATCTGTTTGAGAATCGTTCTTTGTCAGAGATTTGGGTTCTTCTCAACAAGGTAAAAAGAAGCTCAGAATTGAATGAAGTTCTTCGAGAAAGGCTTAAAGAGTTTGCCAGCAGGGCTAGTCCTCAAGTGGTCAACAATCCTCATCAGGTGAGATTCTTTAAGTCTGATTGTCTTCAAATCTGTCAGCTAGATGTACAATCTCTTAAAGACTACTCAGCTAAGCATCTGGTCTGGATGGAACATCATTTAAGAACTGCTGGATACTCATCCATGTTGAAGACTCAAGCTGCTGATTTGATTCAAGCTTATTGTGAAAAGAATATTAAAAGGTACAATCAGATCAAGAATAAGCTGAAGTCAGTTGGAGTTCAACCAGTCAGACCAACAAGCTTCACTTCAGAAAAGGATCGTGTCTTTGACAAAGAGTTGCTTCAAGATTTAGAAGAAGGTGAAGTCAGAAGAGAAGACAACTGAAATCAATTAGCTCAAAACTCAATGTAATATGATTAGAGCTTTATGAATCAAGATAGTCTAATGTAGTTATATGTTCAGGCTAGAGGAACATCTATCTTGTATTCACTTGTAAATTTCTTTTGGAATCTGGAAAATGTTAAATATAATCCAGAACTTTTCTGCTATTTACTTTGCATTTCTGTTTATATCTTTTTCTTATTTGTTAGTTGAGTTATCCTCTAGGTATTTGTTGTTATTGTCTAACAAGCAAATAGGGGGAGATTGAAAGGCATATGGCATAGTCTATTTGTATATTCGAGGATTTAACTCAACTCAAATAAGAATGTAATAAGTAAATAGTGGATCTATCGTCAGAGAGATCTCATATAGTAACATCTTTCAAAGGGTTAAGAAACATTATTCATCTACAGACTTAAAGAATTAGTTCACTGGAAGAAGTTCAAGAAATTGATCATGCCTCAGTGATATAAATCAAGAGTGTGGATTTAATCAAGTGACAGAGATCTCGTCAGGGTATCAATTAATTACAGGGATTTAGTCTGAAGAAAATCAAGAGTATCAAGGTCAAGGCTTGAAGAAACATCACGGAAGTTAGTCACTCATGAACCAGACAGTACATCGAGTGTCAACATTGAAGTAGTGGAATTGATTCATAATTGACAGTAATTTTCAAAAGATTTTCAGAAGAATGGTTGCTGCTCAAGATTAGTATTAATTCTCTATTAATTAATTAAGTCATATAATTTAATTAAGAAAATAAATTATATCTGCAAAGATTAATTTATTGATTAATTGAATTAATTGATTAATTAATTCAGAATTAATATTAAGGATTTTCAGAATTGTTATTAGATTAAAATCTATTAATAATTCAGTAAGACAATTTGATTTGAACTACTATGACAATCGGTATGACAATTGATAGTCATACCGAAAGTCTTGCTAGTTCATTCTGATTGTCTTGCTAACTATTGGGATTGTCTTGCTAGTTCAAAAGGATAGTCTCACCGAAAGTCCTACCAGTTCAAATGGATTGTCATGCCAGTTCATTTGATTGTCTTGCCGAAAGTCTTGCTGATTCAACTGGATTGTTTTGTTTACTTAAACAACAAAACACGGCAGAAGTCATTCATGCAATTATTCAACATACAGAACACACAAGTCAAGAGAAAAAGAAGTAGAAAACAAAGGCAAAACATTTTCATTTTTCATCTGCTTTCTTCAAGATTAAATTTCTAGATTGTAAAGTTAAATCCAATCAACTAGAAATCTTTATCTTGTTCTTGTGTATCAATCTAGCGGATTAAAATCCCTAGAACTTAATCTCAAATCGTATTTAGCATTTGATCTTTTAATTGCAAAAATAGAAAAAGTTCATGTCGAATTTATTCTAGATTTGTAATAATTGATTTGAGATTAATCCCTTGTAACCGATACCGTAGTTGTAACACCTTTCAAGTTTAATAAAAGTTTTATTTAACTTGAATTTTGTTTCACTTTTTTATTCCGCATTTCATTCGCTTAAACGGTATTGTTTGCATTCAACCCCCCTTCTACAAACAAATTGGGACCTAGCAGCGGAGTTTCTTCAAAACAGAACTCAGTCACTCATCAAGAAAATAATGAGGCCTCTTCATCTAGAGCTAATCTACCATGACAAAGGAAATAGAATAAAGATAACCCATTTGAACTCATCATTGGTGATGCATCTTTAAGAGTACAAACAAGAAAAGCAACTCAAGAAGAATGTCTATACAACAACTTTTTATCTCAGGAAGAGCCAAAGAAGTTAGAAGAAGTTTTGTTGGATCCTGATTGGGTTTTATCTATGCACGAAGAGCTAAACCAATTTGAAAGGAATAAAGTATAGAAACTGGTACTCAAACCTTAAGGCAAGAATTCTATTGACACCAAATGGGTATTCATCAACAAGATGGATGAAAATGGCATAGTCGTCAGGAATAAAGCAAGATTGGTTGCTAAAGGCTATTGTCAACAGGAAGGGATATATTTTGATGAAACCTTTGCTCCTGTTGCAATACTTGAAGCTATCATAATTTTTCTAGCCTATGTAGCCCATGCCAGTTTCAAAGTCTATCAAATGGATGTAAAGAGTTCCTTTCTAAATAGAGATTTAGAGGAGGAAGTCTATGTCAGCCAGCCTCCTATTTTTGAAGACTCCGACTTTCCAGATTATTTCTACTATCTTTTGAAAGCACTTTATGGATTGAATCAAACACCTAAAGCCTGGTATGAAAGTTTGTCAAAGTTCCTTTTAAAAAATCATTTCACAAGAGGTATTGTTAACAAAACTTTTTTTTAGAAATGTTAATGACTCTAGTACACTTGTTCAGATTCATGTAGATGATATTATAATTATCTCTACAGATGAGAAACTTTGCAAAAAGTTTGCCAAATCGATACAAAGCAGATATGAAATAAGCATGATGGGAGAACTAAAATACTTTCTTGGTTTACAAGTTAAGCAAGTTAGTGATGGAATATTCATAAGTCAAACCAAATATATTTATGATCTTTTGAAGAAGTTTGACTTAATGGATTGCACATCTACAAAAACTCCCATGGTCACTACCACTAAATTTGAATAGAACACTACTGAAAAGTCTGTGGACATTTTAAGCTATAGAGGCATGGTTGACTCACTTTTATATTTAACAGCTAGTAGGCCAGATAAAATGTTTGCTACTTGTCTTTGTGCTAGATTTCAGGCTGCTCCTATATAATCTCATTTAGTAGCTATTAAGAGAATCTTCAGATATCTCAAGGGTACACCAAAACTTGGCATTTAATACCCTAGAGATTCTGGATTTGATCTAACTGGTTATTTAGATGCAGATTATGTAGGGTGCAAGATAGACAGGAAAAAGCACAACTGGCATACGTCAGTTTCTAGGAAACAAGCATGTGTCATGGTTCAGTAAGAAACATAATTCAATTTCTACTTCTACAACCGAAGCTGAATATATTGTTGCTGGTAGCTGTTGTGCACATATTTTATTGATGAAGAATCAATTGTTGGATTATGGTCTACATGTGGACAAGATCCCAATTTTCTTTGATAATACAAGTACCATTGCCATAACTGAAAATCTTGTGCAACATTCAAGGACAAAGTATATAGACATCAAGTACCACTTTATCAGAGTGCATGTTATGAATGGTAAAGTGGAACTACACTTTGTTCCAAGTGAGCAGCAACTTGCAGACATCTTTACCAAGCCACTTGATGAATCAACCTTTACCAGGTTGGTAAGTGAGTTATGTATGCTTAATTACTCTTAATCTCTTTTTGATGTCTTTGCAATCTGTAATACAGCCAGAGATAAGCTTGACTTTATTAAAGATACAAATCAGGATTTGCAAGTTTTCAGATCCTAACATTGGCATCAAGATTTTCAAGTGGTCAGATCCTGACATTAAAAATCAGAATTTGCCAGCTGTCAGACCTGATACCAAAATCAGGATTTGCTAAAGGTAAATACTGATAGCATTCAACGGATAAGGATTATCCGTTGAAAGTCAAAATATTTATGGGTACTTTATCTCTCAACGGATAAAGGTACATCATGTATCCGTTGAGTTAATTCAATCTTAGCCGTTAATTCCAAACCCTAGCCGTCGACTTTACTTACAGTGTGTATGTATATGTACATGGATAGGATTTGGAATTTCTACAGTCTGCTTTATTTTTAAACGGTTATTTTTTGCAAATATCATTGGATTCTTTATTTTATTTTTAATTATTTATTCATCTTTTTCAGAGTGAGTATAAAACCCCAATTCATTTTTGTATTTCACTTTTATCTTTCTCAGAATTAATTAACAACTTTTACTCTCTTAATCCCCAAAACCTTTTCTCTCTCTGTAACTGCATACTTAGCAACAATGGCACCTGTAGTTAAAATAATGTCTCAGTCTGGGTTCATTATTGAGAAGAATAACTTCATCGCACTTGTGGATAAGAGTGTTGTTAACTCTGAAGACTTTCACAAGATGATGGACTTCATTAGCAACTGTAAATTGAAATATTCTAAGCTCGTGTCTCCGGTGATTTACTGCGAAGTTGTGGAGGAAGTGTGGTTATCTGCTGTTTTCAATACTTCAGACATGACAATTACCTTTACTCTCAAAGTTACCAACTATAGTGTTAACTCAGATGTTATTCAATCTTGTTTCAAAAAACCTGAAAATAATACAACTGTTGCACACACTGACACTGATGTGGTTAACTTGCTCAATTATGTAGGCTATTCTCTTGAAACTACTAAATTAGGTAATATCAGGAGAAAAGGTCTTAGGAAAGAGTGGAGTTTTATGTGTAATGCTTTCATCAAAGTGTTTTCAGGAAAAATTAGTAATTTTGATGCTATCACTTCTTCTATGCTTAACATGCTTTACATGTTCCTGACTGATAGGTATTTCAATTTCAGTGATTATGTCATACAAGAGTTAGGGTATAAATTAGGGGATATCAAGAAAAGGCCCAGAAACTTATATTATTCTATATTCTTTATGATGTTAGCTAAATTTGTTTATGAGGGCCTTATTATTGAGAACCCAAACAACAAGCTTGATTGTTGGGTTCAAGAAAAGAGAGTTCTTGCAGATTTGAGCAGGAACAACCTCAACAATGGAGTGCATCTCAACTATCTTCCTATATTTGACGCACAACAGGTAACTAAAGTAACTTCTTCTGCTCCAATCTCTTCTCCACCCATTACTTCTTCAACTTCAACTGTGGAAATGACATCCGTGACAGTGACCAAACAAATGTCTACCCAAGCCACAAAACCTAAATCTAAATCCAAGTCTAAGAAGCCAACCTCCGTCCCTCAAAAGACATCAGTTGTAATAAAAAATAGTTCACTTGAGGGGAGTGCTTAGGGTAGTCAGTTGGGTGAGGAAAGGGGTGAACATCAAAGAAACCCCAAGGATAAGGAGGGTAAGGTATGTGTGACCCAAACCAGGCACACTACAATCTCCCAATAGACTGTAGTGCTTAATAAGGATATTAGCTCATTGTTATTTACATTCTCCCAAAAGGATGTAATTATTGAAACAAGCTCTTAACCAAGATCACATGTCAAAGGGAGAAGGGACACAGACCAAACCCAAACTTATATCAGAAAGAAGAAATCAAAACCAATATGGGAGTCACAGGGTGCACACACAGTGCTAACTGAAGTCCAAGCTCAGTTACTGCACCATCTCAAATTTAGATTGATATGTCTCGAAAAAATATGGAGTCACAGCCAAAATCTCTCATTATCGAAACACCACATACACAAAACTCTCCAACTATCTCTCTGGATGTGGATATGATACACACATCAGTTTCTGATTCTCCATCTCTTACATTCATGGAGGAGCCAAAATCTAGAGCAACTGAGCATCATCTTATTGATGATTTGTTGGCTCAGTTGCCCATTCTTTCTCAAACTGTTGAAGAAGCTGTGCACCTAAATTTAAAATCAATCTCCAAAAATTCGACAATAGTCTCAACTCCTATCTCCATTATTTCTACTCCTTCGACGGATATTCCTCATCCGTTGATTAGTGATTGTCCTTCGACGGATAAGCCTAACAACAGTCATCCGTAGAGACTCACAACTGCTACTTCAACGGCTATTACTCATCCGTTGATAGTCTCTGCACCTCTTGAAATCTCTAAAATTGTTACAAGTGCAGATGATTTAGTAGTTGTTCACCCACTCCTAGGATTGAGGGAAGGGAGTGATATGAGTGAGAGGCTGGGTTGCGCCCAGGAAAAAGGAGTGGAAAAGAGTGAACATATGCATGCTATTTCTTCCAGCATGGTAAAAGAAAGTGAGAGGAGTCCCACCTTAGATGGTGAAGGTGAGGGTGTGAAGGTGGTGATCCAAGGGGAGCCCTTGATGCAAAAAGAGAATAAATATAAGAGAAAGGCATGTACTGGAGAAATAAGGTTGGAAATAGACTATATCAACAATTTTGGAGAAATAAGCCATGCAATCTTGTTGATATAGTCTATTCCTTTCTGCCTCATTAACATCCACATAACAATTTTATGGTGCTAAAACCCAAACAAACAAATGTCTTACTATCAACAAAGCACCCAATATTAATTGACTATTCTCCTCCTAGGCCAGTTGAAGGAAAACTGATGGGTGCATCAATTGAAAGCTTCAAAGTCACCAAGGATGCCATGTTGAGACCAAACATTGTAAAAATTTATAGATATGGTAAAATGATTTGTATTATGATTGGCCACCCTCAGTTTGGGGAAGCTAAAGAAGAAGAAAACAGAAGACTTGGAGCTCGGAGAAGCAGGAAGAAGCAAGCCATTAAATGAGTGAAAAAAAAACTTGAGATGCAGGTTGTTTCAACTGAAACTGAGAAGACTTTAGCTGATGAACCAAAGAAGAAGGAAGATAAACCAGAGTGGGTAAAGGCGATTAAAAAGAAAGCTAATACAAAATGCCAGCTAGTCCTACTGAAAAGGAAATTGATCAAGTTCAATCTACAACTATAAATCAATCATCTGTTTCCAATGAGGAACTTGTTAAATTCAAGGTTCATCTAGGCATCAACTTTCATAGTGAGCCTTTCTTACCCAAGGATGAACCCATAGATTGAGACAATTTGCCTTTACCTGAATTCAATCTATCACTGCCCACCAAAAAGAGAAATACAAAGAAGAGAAGTGCATGAGTCAAGTCAAATCCACCTCAACTCAAAGTGGTTTCTAAGCCTATGCCCAATGTCACCAAGGATGACCAACTATTCATCTGTACATCAAAGAATTCTCAGATATCAATCTTTTCTTGGATGAGATGGATGAAGTACGGGGAATTGATGCTTATAGCAAGCTTCCAGAAAGATTGGTGTTTAAATACAAAGGAGGCAAGGAGATCATTTGGCTTTACAAAGAATCCTCAATGAAAGCTTCAATGTACTTGTGAAGGTGTTTTCTGCAATGAAAAATAATTTTGGCTTCACCAAAGCTGCCAAATCTGAAGTACTTAGCAAGATCAACCAAATTAGACAAAGCTGGAGAAATCCAAATGCACTGCCAAGAGTCTTAACTATTCCATACAATGGTGATAAAGTGCATTTGAGACCTTATTGGATGATGGAGTTCAGAGATAAAAAGGGGGTCAGAAGATTTTTCAGACTTGAAGACCGACTGCAAATATCAAGCAATGACACACTCAAAGAAATGCAGGAGATGCTGGATCTTAATGATGGAAATGAAGCTGAATTTTTCAGAAAACTCCAACACCAAATTGAGGAGAATGACAAAAGGCTAAGAAAGAGGACTAGAGATTCAAGAAGAAAGAAATGATCATCTTGGACTAGAGGAGCATCTTGAAATGACATGTAACTACACTCAACTTTCTTTGTTCAAATTTTAATCAGAGCATTTTGCAATTTATCTATTTCTTACAGTCTTAATTTTTATTAGGGTGTTTTGTTATTATCAAGTTAACCTGAATTTATGCCTATAATTCCATTAGACATAAATTGGGGGAGATTGTTAGGAATATGTTGTAGGCTTGATGATAACTTAATAAAACACTCTAAGTAGATAAGTTAAATGATTTGTGTAACCATCTTTTGATGAAGTAGCTTGTATTAATCAAGTATGTAACTCATTCATGTATACTATAATATCTTAGAGGTTTAGAAATTGATAGACATTCCAAGTCATGTTGGCTACTAGCAAGATATGTAGAACACGTTGGCTAATTATAAGTAAATGATGCCTTGTAATACTGCATAAGTGAAAGGGTATCAACTGCTAAGGAATTACTATCAATGGATAATCTGTAAAGCTCTCAACGGATGACTCAAGGCACGTTCAATGAATGATCCATAATAGACTCAATGGATAATGCTGAAGTCTCAAGGAACATCAGATTCAAATAGCAGTTGAAAGCGACTTGAAAATCACATGGGTTGAATGTATACAAAAGGAATGTGACAGCCTATAATTAGGGTTATGAAGATCAAGAAGCATTTTCATTTTCATGCAAAACAGGGACATTCAAAGATTCTATATCTTTCTGGATTGCATGGGATAGAGAAATGAAGAAACATGTGATGAGACCTAAATAATAGAGTTATGTTTTGTCGTATTACACATGTAACTTGGTTATATATAAATTAAGCATAGCAAAGAATTAATTAATTGATTGATACAGACAACACAAGCAAGAACTAGTGAGCATTTGTAAGCTGTATCCTTTAGAACTCTTAAGTCAGTTTTTAAGAACTCTTGTAAGCAGCTGTGTGCTTTTGCATCACAGAGATCTTCTTCATTTATATATATATATCTGGTGGAAATATCAATCCACCCGAAAGTTTTTAAACACCCGTGTTTATTTACTTTGTGTTTGAATACTTGAATACTTCTTATCCGCAACTAGCTTATTCAAACAATATTATATATTCATAAGAAGTTTTGAATTTCCAAAGGAAACAAGAATTCCATTCAACCCCCCTTCTGTAATTCTGTTATTAGATTTTTCGGGAATAACAAGATTAGACTGGAGGATTTTTCTGTGAACAACCTTCAAGCTAAGAAATAAACTCTGGAAGAAGATCAAATCATGATCATGCCTCAGAGAGAAGTGTAGCAGCTTGGATGTGAATAATCATGTTCTAGGAAAAATGTTATAAGTCGGATATCGATAAGTCACAGATCAAGGAATATCGAAAAGTCTGTCGAGAAGTCCAAAATGGCTTATAGAGAAGTCCTAAGAGATATCGATAAGTCAAAATCTATGTAGAGATCTCAGATATCGACAAGTCAAAAAGAACATGTAGAGAACTGGAGATATCAACAAGTTATTTCTCCATGTAAAGATCTAGAGATATCGATAAGCCAAATATTCATGTAGAGAACTAGAGATATCGATAACTCAAATACACATGTAGAGAACTCAAGATATCGATAAGTCATTATATTTATCGATATGTGATATCTCTACAAAAAAAAGAGATCTCGACAAACCATTTCATAATTTAGAATACAGACAAATTGAATATTCAAGATTATCAGTCAACAAACAATTATATCACTGAATTGGAAAGACTAAAAATGTATCTTGAAGAATTCAAGATCAAGGGACAAGATTCACTGGACAACGGAGGGTCACATACCTACAAAATTATGCACAGATTTGCTAACAATAAAAATGGAAATAGACATGATAGCTTTAGAAACTGTGTTAGTACATTTTAGTGCAAGTTTTATAAACCTGTGTTGTTGGCTTATAAAGCATGCACGGGTCCTTAGTTTAGAAGTATCAAACAAATCTAGAAAAATCTTGGATTCTCTCTCAAGAATTGTAGCTGCGTTCTTATTTATAAGAACACAAATTTGTAGAAAAACAAATTTAATTAATACAATCAAGTGAGTTTTTGATAATTTGTTTATGTGTTTACAGTTAAACATTTTATCTCTATAAGTTCATATCTGTTTTGTTCAATTATAAGCCAAACACTTTCAAAGTTAATTAAAATCCAAGAAACTATATTCACCTTCATCTGTGTTATATTTCACTGTACTCAGTATCTAACACATTGCATATGCTGGTATTGACTGAACCATATTCTTCAACATGACTAGTTTGCCAGGACGGGAGAGCATCCTTGAGCTCCACCTTTTAATTCTCTAAAATTTTTTATCTTTCAGGTACCTGAACACAGTTTTCTTTGAATGGCCAATCAAAGATGGCAAACCAAGGTACTTGATTTCACCATATCTTTATAAACACCAAGCTCCTATTTAATTTCACCTTGTTTATCCTTCCTTATATTCGAACTGAAAAAATGGTTAATTTTTGATAATTAACTGTTTACCTTGACCAGGCCTTATACTCATTCAAAATTTCATTGATTGTTGATGCTTCATCCATAGTGGATTTAAAAAATAAAATGTTGTCATCAGCAAATAACATATGAGTCATGATGGGATTGTGTTTCAAATACATCATCCGTTCATTCTACCAATCTCAGCAGCTAATTTTAGAGACATTCACAAGCCTTCCATGCACAACAAGAACAAGTAGGGTGAAAGGGGATCCCCTTGATGGACACCACGAGTTGGGATTATAGAGCCTATTATAGATACTTGAAAAGAGATAGAATAAGAAACAACTATAACACAAAGCATCACCCACTTGATCCATTTCTCCGAAAAACCTATAGTAAACATTTTGTGATGAAGATAATTCTAACTCTAACGATCATAAGCTTTACTAATATCAAGCTTTAAAGTCACCACGCCATCTTGACCACTATTTTTTCATTTCATATAGTGTAAAAGCTCAAATACCACAAATACATTGCTTGTGATATTTCTTCCGGGAACAAAAGTTGATTGCTCTTTAAATATGACCCCTGGAAGAACTTTTTCCATTCTATTTGCTAAATTTTTTGCTACTGTCTTATAAAGAACGTTACACAAGGCTATTGGCCTGAGATATTTAGGATCATCAAAATTATCTTCTTTAGGGATAAGCACTAAAGTTATATCATTTACATCAGCAGAAAGCGTACCTTATATTAGCCATTATTGACAACATTAAAACACTTCTTTCCCAGTCAGATCCTAGAAATGTTAAAATAAAGCTGGGTTTAAGCCACCCACCCCGCTTGCTTTGTCTGGATGCGGACTTTTTACCACTTGAGTAAACTCAAAGAAATTTAACTCAACTGTTATCATCTCGTTTTGGTGACTAGCGATCACTAGATCAATATCATGACTTGGTTGATTAATGCAACTCTCAACTTGCATAAAAACTTTACTAAAGTACTCCTTCAACAAGCTACACATTCCTTGGTGACTTGTAACCAGTGTTCCACTTCTAATTTAAGACCATATATGTGATTTGATTTCTTTCCGCTAGAACCTGCTGCATAAAAGAATTTAGAGTTAGTGTCACCATCCTTGAGCCAATTTTTTTTAGCTTTCTGCTTATTATCGATTTCAAATTCACAAGTGAAGTTCAAGTATCTGTAGTTACAGTAACTAGAATCATATATGCATATTTCATAAAAACAAATCATGTATGCATTATTGGGGAAATTAATGTAACTAAATCATTGTGGAAGTAATTATTACAACTCATCAAAAAATTAAAAATTCCAACAAAGTGTTGATGCAGTGGTTGAACTTGTGTCCCCTTCCGGGAGGTCATGAGTTTGATTTCTAGTGTGTTCGTGCGTGATTAATTATAAAAAAAATAAAAACTCTTATTTATTTTAATTATCAACTACAACTAAGTAGAAAAATAATCAATTCATGATAACGGAAATAAAAGAAGTTGGAGAATTAAAGTAGAACACTGATATACATATGTAGGCCATTATTCCATGAAGGGAGATATTATATGAAGAACTATGTAGAACCCTTCAAAAAAATCTGGTCCCTAGGATTAGAAATCAATCCAACGGTTATGATTAAAATAAAGTTTTTTAGTAAAATTTAAAAACAGATGTGATTCGGTAGTTGTATGAATAGGTTGTATATACACACATTCATCATTTTTTATCGGTTTTATCATACATCGATCTCTTTTAGATCGATTTTATCTATGATCAAGCTGATAATAACGAAATTTTTTGTGACATACATCTTTTTGGTGCTCAGCAGTTTGTATGTAAAGGTTAATTAAACATACAAGTCAATCAGTTATTGAAGCCGGGTTTTTTGGATGAAGTTTCAACAGGTTTATCTTTTTGTCTTAGTGTTTTGTGTTATTCAATTAGTGTTTAGTACATTTTGATTGTGTAGTAGAGTCAGGGTAATAATTTTCTTGAATTATCAGTTGCATTACTAAAATATATCCTACAATTTTTGATTCCATCGTAGAATATTAATTATGCTCAAAATTTGAATTTGCATTTTTTTTCTACTGTAAAATTGAATTCGTAAAATAGTAAATAACAATTGAATTGAATTTTTCTATAAGTTGTTATATTCTACCTATGATTTTGTGTTAGAACCATTTTTAAACTTTCTTCTTTGATATCTATCTCAATTTAGTAATATTCCAGACTTATTTATAATCTGTTTTGCGGAATATTATTTAATGATTTTAAAGTAGAATTATAAGTTTAAAATCGTATAATATATTTCTGTTGTTTTTTTGGAAGGTGTTAATCATTTTTTTCAATTTGTTAGGAGTAGAGTGTTTGAAGTAGTTGTTAGATATGAATTGCACACAGAGGGGTGGGGGATGTGTTTTCTTGATTTTACTTACTTAAAAATCAAGTTTAGTATTTAGGCTAAGAAACTTAAGCATCAAGTAAGCATCAAGATATGAACTGAGTGATTATTAAGTCAATGTAAAAGATACATAAAAAACTCATTTGATTTATATTAAATCAAATTAGTTTTGCTATAAATCTGTGATCTTGAATAATAAGAACTCAGCTACTTCTCTTGAGAGAATACAAGATTTCTAGATCGATTTTTGTTACTACTCAACAAAGGTCCCGTGATATGTTTTACAGATCAACATGCACATTTTACAGAAATTATACTAAAATAGACTAACACACTTTCTAAAGTTAATATGTCCATTTCTATTTTAGGTGCAGCAGATCTGCATATAATCTTCTAGGTCTATCACCTTCCTTTATCCAGTTCATCTTAGCCCTTGATCTTGCATTCCTCAGGCTGTATTTGTAGACTTTCCATCTCAGTGATAAAATGGTTTGTTGACTGATAATCTTGAATCTTCAAGTTGGTTGTATACTTTAAATTGAGGTGTTATCAAGATCTACATTACTGTATAGAGATTTCTCATGTCGATATGTAGAATGACTTATCGATATCTTCAATTCTCTATAAGCAGTTTGGCTTGTCGACATTTCCACTTCTCTACATGCAGTTTTGACTTGTCGATATCTTCACTTCTCTACATGCAGTTTTGACTTGTTGACATCCCCACTTCTATACATGCCTTGGACTTCCCTACAAGTGGAATGACATCTCTAGACCCGTCAACTTTCTCCCTCATTGGCTCGGGATGCTCGTAGAATGACTTCTCTAGAAGTATAATGACATCTCTACAAGTATAGTGACTTCTCTACTAGTTATTTTGACTTCTCGATAGACATCTTGACATAGCTTGATCTGTGACTTCATGACATTTGACTTTGAAAATTTTTCAATCCATATCATTATTCTTGACCAACAAATTATCTTCATTCTGAGTCATGATCAAGCTTGATCTTCTTCTAGAAACTGATTCTTAGCTTGTTGGTTGTTTACTGAAAAATACTTCAGTCTAGTCTTCTTAAAACTTTTACAGAGTCGAGAACATCATTAGAAAATACATAACATTACAAGTCAACTAAATCTTGGGATTGTCAAGGTGACTTAGTCTTGCTATGTAAAGGCATGTCATGCACAATAATCTCCCGCAATTTGTGAGAAGATTACTTGTCACAAGTTCATGCTTGATAACAAGAGTAATTCCAAGCTAAAATTTTAAAACTAATAGATAGAAAAAGAACATGCTTTTATACATGAGAGTCATCTTGCAGTTACATTGAGAATTAAATTTACAGAATCAACTAAATTTTTAAATCCTGGTTTCTCTCTAATCAAATCCTTGAGTTTGACAAGAGACTCAAGTTCTTCAATTATCTCAGTCCCCCTTAGAGCTTCCACCAGCTTTAGCCATTCATTTACTGGGTAACTATCAAGATATTTGATTCCGTATCTTGAGAATCTATGACTGTTGATATTTAGAAATACACCATCTGGAGAAATTCTACTCAATCCTTTAGCTTTTAGCTCATTTAATCTTTTCTCAAACATCTCCATCTCCTTAGCCTTTTTGATAGCATTTGCTTCCCTCTCAGCCTTCTCCCTTGTATTTTTTCATCTCTTTCTCTCAACCCTCTGAGCTAGCTTAACCTTCCTCATTTTTGAAAAAGCATCTGTTATTCCCAAACAATCTAACAAAGAATTACAGAAGGTGGGTTGAATGTAATTTTAGTTTCTTTTTGATTTCAAGAATTATGCTACCTCAAATATATAATAATGTTTGATTAAGCAAAAGTGCGGAATGAAAATATTGAAGTAATCAAACATTAAGTAATTAAACACAAGTATTTAAAAATTTTTTGGTGGATTGAACTTTTTCACCAGAGATATATATAAGATTGAGAATTCTGTGATGCAAAGATTGTACACAGCTGGTTATAAGTAGAATTACAAAGAACAGAGAAATTCTTTACAGATACAGCTTTATCTATTTCTCTAGTTGATTGCTTAATTTACTATTAGCTACTCTTGGTTTATATATTACCAAGATAGAAGTGAATAAGACAAACTAATAAAACAAAATATGTCTTTGTCTAGTCACATGCTTCTTCATTTCTCAATCTAGTATCTTTGATTTTCTTCAAGTAAGCATGGAAATGGAAATTTTCTTTGTTCTCTAAAACCTGTAAATAGGCTGCCACATTCCATTTGCATCTAATCAACCCATGTGACTGTCAAGTCACTATCAACTGCTTTTTGAATTTGATGAGCCGTTGAATGTCTAGTCGATTATCCGTTAAGACTCTAGTTGATTATCCGTTGAAACCTTGTGGAACATCTGTTGATAGTATCTTCATGGTAGTTAAATTTATTTCATTTATACAGGATTACAAGGCATCCAATATTTACAATTAGCCAACCTATCTTGCATATCAATCTAGTAGTCAATATGACTTAAAATATCCTACAACTTCTAGTTCTCTAAGGAACTGTATGCAGGAATGTGTTACAAAACTTATTAAAACATAAGATACTCTCTCAACGAATGCTAATATAAATCATCCATTGAGAGCTACAATTACACTGAATTTAATCTACTGAGGTGTTTTGGTGAACTTATCATCAAGCCTATGACATATTTCTAACAATCTCCCCCAATTTATGTCTACTGAAATTGTAGGCATAAATTATGAGAAACTTGATGATAACAAAACAACCTATGAATATAGACTGATTAATAGTAGATAAAATTGAGAAGTGTTGCAATTTAATGAAAATTATTCAGAGGAAGGTTCATAGAACATCTCACAAGCCATTTTCAAGGTGCTCCTTTAGACTGAGCAAATTTAACTTATTTCCTTGAATGTCTAGTCTTCTTTCCCAGTTTCTCATTGTTCACTTCAATCTGGTGTTGATGTTTCCTGTAGAACTTAGATTCATCTTCATTAGTCTGATCCAACTTCTCTTGCATCTTCGTGAGACTTTCATTGTTTGAAATCTTTAGCTGATCTTCTAATCTGAAGAATCATCTGGTGTTCTTCTCATCCTTGAACTCCATTATCCAGTATGGCATTAAATGCACTATATCTCCATTTTAGGGAATAGTTAAGACTCTTGGGAGTGCATTTGAGTCTCTCCAACTATCTCTTATCTTCTCAATTATGTTCAGTATCTCCTTTTTGGCAACAATATTGAACCCAAATTTCTTCTTCATTGAGGATAATATCTTTACTATGATAGATTAACCTTCATTGAGAATTCTGTAAAGAGGCCAAGTTAGCTCTTTTCCACCCCTGTACCTGAACACCAATCTCTCTGGAAGCTTCCTGTAAGCATCAATAGCTCTTACTTCATCTAGCTCATCTAGATAGAGATTGAGGTTTGGAAGCTCCTTGATGTCACATAGGTAGAGTTGGTCTCCCTTGTTGACAGTTGGTTTGGGTTTTGTTAAGTCTTTGGATTGAAGTATGACAGGTTTGGCTTGTTTGACTGCTCTTTTATTTATTTTCTATGGTTTGGTTGGAATTGGGATGTTTAGATCAGGGATTGGTAGGCTTTCCCAATCTATAGGTTCATCCATGGGAATTATGGGTTTACCATGGAAATTTGTATCAAAATAAACCTTGAATTCAACCTGCTCAATTGCGGGCAAGGTTGGTTGACTTGTAGTGGTAGATTGGGTAGGCATTTACTCTTCCTTTTCTTCATCAAAATCCAACTTCCTCCTTGCTTTAAATTTCTGTCTTGGTACTTTTGTCTGCTTTGGTTCCTCTTGCTTTTCTTCATTCACAGACTCAGCTATCTCAGTAGGCATTTCAGTTTCTGTGATTGCAGGCTTCTTACCTTGGATCTTGGCATCCAAGGTAGCATGCCTTTTCTGTTATTTGAGCCTCACCATTTCTTCATTCTTAGCTTCTTCAAATTATGGATGTCCAGCCATCACACAGATTAATTTTCCATGCCTATAGACTTTAGCAATTCTCTTCTTCAGGACCGAGTCTCTTGGATCTTTGTGATAAGTAATAGATCTACCGAGAAGCTTCTCTTCATCAGGCTTGGGAGTTGCATAGACTAGGTCAAATGGATTTTTGCTTGAATTATTTGAGTAGTTTTTCTTCGGCTGTAAAATCACATTGGCATGTAGAAGTCTTCTTGCCGAGGGTTGACCTTTTTTCAAATTCTCCAAGCTCATTTCATTGATTGAAATTGGTCTCAATTGAGTGAAGTGTTTCTTAGATTTTCAAGATTTGCAATTGGACCATAGTTCTTCTCAATTTTCTCATCAATCTTTTTCCATTTTTCTTTCAGCTCTAGTTCAGCTGCTGTTACATGTATCAGGTCAATGTTGTCTAACATTGGTGGCTTTTTGAAGGTGATCTTTGGAACAAGTACCTTACTGACTTGAATGTGCACTTTCTCCCCCTCACTAACTGGTTCCCCCTCACTAACTGGAATGATTGCATTTTCTCCCCTTTTTTGTTAGCATCAAGTTGAGCAGGGTTTGAGGTTTGTGCTGCCACCAATTTCTGTAGAAGACTTATCTGAGCTTCCTGATTTGCAAGTATCTTGACCATTAATTTCTCCATATTTGTAAGTCTTGAATCCATGGTCTCAACTTTTCTGTTCAAATCAGTTTCTTTTCTTAGCTTCTTGACTATTTCTAGCATATTTGCTTCTGGAAGCTTAACATCCAATTTCTTGTAGATATCCTCCTTGAGTTGAGATAAATCATGTTTCAGTATATCCACACTTTGATGATGTTGAAGAGCTTGAATTATATGCAACTGTAGAGAATCCATATGTGTTTGAAGAAGTGTCTTGGTGCTGGTGTTGTTGGTGGTCTGAATGGTAGCTTGAATTTCATGAACAAGCTTGAACAAGATGGACTTGAACTGATATAGACTGCATTCTTTGGAAAACATCCAATCTGGAGTTTCAGTTTCTCCCCTTATGTCCATGCCTATGTCTTCATGACCCTCTCCAAGAGAATCATCATCAAAAGAATCACCAGAAGCTGTTTGATTACATATTTGGCCCTTACCATGGATGCTGTTTTGTGCGCCAAGTTTAGTATCCTCTCAGCAGCCTCATTATCCTGTTCAGCCAAAACTTGATAAGCTGAAACAGGGTGAGTAAATGCTTCAGCTTCATAAGAAACAGATTCTATGACATCTTGATATTCTTTCTAAAACAGGTGCTTCTTTTCAGCCTCATTGACATCCATTAACTCACTAACAATGGGCACTTCCCATTCTTCATTTTTACCTGCATTTCCCTAATTTTCTCTCTTCTATTGCATCAAGGGCTCCCCTTAGCTTCCCACCCTCACACCCTCACCTTCACCATCTAAGTGGGACTCCTCTCACTCTCTTTTTGCCAAGCTGGAAGAAATGGCTTGCATTTTCTCACTCATTTCCTCTCCTTTTGCCTGAGAGCAACTCACCCTCTCACTCAATTCACTCCCTTCCCTCAATCCTAATAGTGATTGAACTACTATTAAGTCATCTGCACTTAAAATAATTGTTGACATTTCAAGTGGTGAAGTGACATTCAACTGATGAGATACATCCGTCGAAATAGTAGTTGAGAGATTCAACGGATAATTGCTGTTAAGCACATCCATCGAGACACAATCACTAGTTGACGGGTGAACAATATCCGTCAAAATAGTAGAAATGAATGAGTTTGGAGTTGAAATTATTGAAGAATTTGTGGTGATTGATTTCAGATTGTCCATAGATTTCTCAACATTTTCAGAAAGAAATGGCAAGCGAGCCAACAAATCATCTAAAAGATGATGCCCACTTGTTTGAGATTTTGGCTCCTCCACGAGAGTTAAAGATGGAGAATCAGGAAATGATGTGTGAATCATGTCCACATCCAAAGAGTAGTGGGTGAGTTTTGTGCGTGAGGTGCTTCTATAGTAGTAGATTTTGGCTATGACTCCACATTTATTGGAGTCTCATAAATCTTAATTTTGGAAGGTCCTATAACTGAGTCTTTGACTATAGTTTGCACAGTGTGCGGACCCTATGTATTCCCGGTGTGTTTAGATTTTTTCTTTCTTTTGTAAGTTTGAGATTGGTTTGTATCCCTAAACCTTTTGGCATGTGCTCTTGGCTGAGAGATTTGTTCAATAGTCACATCCTTTTGGGAGGATGTAACTAGCAATGAGCTTAAATCTTTATTAAGCATTACAGTCTGTTGGGAGACTGCAATGTGGTTGGTTTGGGTTTCACTTACCTCACTCTCCTTATCCTTATGGCTTCTTTGATGTTCACCCTGTCCCTCACCATCTTCACTACCCTACACACTCCCCTCTTGGTGTTTGGTAGATTTTAAAACTAGTTTTTTAGAGAAACTGGAGTGGGTTTTCTTTGACTTGGATTTGGAAATACTTGATTTTATGGTTAGGGTAGGCACCTGTTTGGTCACTGTCACAGATGTCATAGCCACAGTTGTTTGCAAAGAAATTTGTGGTTGGGTGGAGATTGGAACAGAAGAATTTACCTCATTTACCTGTTGTGCCTCCATGATTTGTAAATAGATGAGGGGAACCTCTCTGTGGTGATTTTCGCTATTTAGATCAGCAATAACTCTCTTTTCTTGAACCCAACAATCAAGCTTGTTGGTTGGGTTCTCAATGATAAGATCTTCAGAAACAAAGTTAGCTAGAAACATAAAGAATCTAGCATAATATATGTTCTTAGACCTTTTCTTAATGTCTCCTAGTTTGTACCCTAGCTCATATATTACAGAATTACTGAAATTAAAGTACTTATCACTTAGAAGCATGTAAATCATGTTAACAATAGTATAGCTAACAGGATCAAAATTACTAATCTTGCCAGAAAATGCCTTAACTCAAGAATCACAGAGAAAACTCCACTCCTTTTTAAGGCCCATTCTACTAACCTCACCTGGCTTGGATGGATTAAGAGAACAACCCATAGAAGTAAGCATGTTGCTCACATCTGTGTATGTGTATGGAACAAAGTTTTATTTTCAGGCAGTTTAAGGCATGCTTGAAGTGTATCACAGTTAATGCAGTGGTCCTTACCTTTGAGAGAGAAGGTAATGGTCTTATCTTTTGAATCAACATGGCAGTGGTCCAAATCTCCTCAACAACTTCACAATAGATGACCGGAGATTGAAGCATAGCATAACTCAGTTTTCCGCCTCGAATGAAGTACATCATTTTGTGATAGTCCTCAGAAGCAGCAATATCCTTGTTCACCAATGTTATAAAGTTGTTCTTCTCATATACAAACCCAGTTTGAGACAAGATTTTGACTACTGGTGCCCCATTCCTCTAATTGAAGGTATTTGCAGAAAGAAGGTTTTTTGCTTTGGAGACGAAGAGAGTTAGGAATTGCTTGAGAAAGATAAAAGTAAAAATGAAAATGAAATAGGCTTTTATACTTTCTCATAAATAATCAGTTAAATGTGCCCAAAATAGCCGTTTAAAAATGAATAAACTGTTGAAATTCTAATGAATATCCATCAAAATATACTTACAAGTTGTAAGTAAATTCGACGGATGATCAATAGAATTAACTGCTATGATGAAAGCAATCCGACGGATGAAGATAAAACAGATATCCATCGAGATAAAAAGTACCCAGAATAATATTTGATTTTTGAATAGATAATAAAATTTGATGGAAAATGAACATCCGTCGAGATATAAATATTGACTTAGACAAAATTTCATCCTTGACAAGAAAAATCAAATTTGATTATGGCTGCATTTCAAATTGTTTAGACATCAAAACAAATTAGGAGTAATTAAGCATACCTAACTCACTTACCGACCTAGTAAAGGTGGATTCATCAAGTGGCTTGGTAAAGATGTCTACAAGTTGCTTCTCACTTGGAACAAAATGTAGTTCCACAGTACCATTCATGACATGTTCTCTAATGAAGTGGTACTTGATGTCAATGTGCTTTGTCCTTGAACGTTGGACTGGATTTTAAGTAATTGCAATGTGTTGTGCAAGACATGCCTGTACTATAACAAGACTAAGTCAAATTGACAGCCCTAAGTAGTTGTATGATAATCTAAGTTTGCATTGTGTATTGTGTTACTTGAGTCTGTAAAAGTGTCAATATATTATATTGGAGTATTTTTCTGTAAACAGTCTCAAGACTAAGAATAAACTCTGGAAGAAGATCATGAAGATTATGCCTCAGAGACATTGTGAAGAAGCTTGGAGTTAAATAAATCTATTTTTGGAAAAATATTCTAAGTCAAGAAATTTACAAGTCACAGATCAAGTAAAATAGAGAAGTCATTCAAGAGAACTCCATAATGACTTATCGAGAAGTCAAGAAAAGCTTATAGAGAAGTCTCAGAGATATCGACAAGTCAAATGAAGATATAAAGATTGGAGATATCGACAAGTCAAATTATCATTAAAGATCTCAGAGATATCGATACGTCAAAATGTATATAGGGATCTCTGAGATATCGACAAGTCATTTCTACATTAGAGAACTCAGAGATATCGAAAAGCCAAAATGAAGATATGAAGATTGGAGATATCGACAATTCAATTCTACATTTAGAGATTTGGAGACCTCGACAAGTCAAGCTAACATTCAAGAACTCAGAGACCTCGACAAGGCAAGACAATTGTAGAGAACTAAAAAATCTTGATAAGTCATTATACTTATCGAGATGTCGAGTTCTCTATATAACAAACTGGAGATCTTGATATAAAACTCAAAGTACAAAATACAGACCAGTTAAATATTCAAGATTATCAATCAAAAAACAAATCAATCACTGATTTGAAAAGTCTATAAAAGTAGCTTGAAGACTTCAATATTAAAGGCCAAAACTAACTGATAAAGTAAAGTCACAGACATGCATGATTTGCAAAGATACACTAAGCCATAAATAGAAAGATTTAGTTAACCAAAAAAAGGGTTTAGTACTTGCTATTACATATTGTGTAAAACCTGTATTTACTGTTCTATAAAGTAAATATTGGATGCTTTGTTTTAGTTGTAACAAAATAAATCTAGAAAATCATATAACTCTCAAGAGAGAAGCTGAGTTCTTTATTAACAAAGAACCCAAAATTTTGTAGCAAGACATACTTGATTTTAATATAAAATTAAGTGAGTTTTGAAGATAGTGTATTTATGTGCATGTTTTATTATTTCTGTTAAAATATATTATCTCTACAAGTTAGACTACTTTTGTAACACCCCCAGATCCGGGGTCGGGGATCCGGGTCGTCACGGTCTTTCTTTCCACAATATCACTTCACTTAATTAATAATAAATAACCTTATGCTGTGACCCCACACTAACACACACCACAACCCGTTATAGTCTCAGAGATGAAATTTAAATAAGTACAAGTCTTTGAATCCACAATTTAAAAGTTATTACAACCCAAAATGATTACTTGATAAATTTACAGTTAATTGCCATTATCTGCCACAAGTTATAATTATACATAATTGATTCTCAAAAGTAGATGGTCTGATCTACAATAGATCTACCTCTGCAGCTATAGCAGCTACAACATCAACGGGAAGACGCGGGACGCTTCCCACGCGCTTGCGCTGGGTCTGCTGGAGTCTGGCCATCTTTCCTAACTGTTGTTGTGTGATGAAGAAATAAAGCAAGGGTGAGCAGCAAGCCCACCAAAATAATATGTATAATGATTTACAATATATGAGCCTACTCATAATACTCATGAAAGTCTTGGTCAAAAGAAATGAACCAAGTTTGATATCTTAATGCGATGAAGTCGCAAAATATTCAGTATATATACATATATACTTTTCAAAATATTGGAAGTCTTCTTCCATGCATAATATACACAAAGTCCCAGTGTATAACTGTATAAAAAAAATATCGTTGCAAGGTGATCTCATATATCTAACCTTGTTTCAACGTTTTTCTGAAAATCTTTGTCATTCATAAGACAATTATTAATTAGATATAAGTTTAAAAGATGAGGTTACCAAATACCCCAATATACTTATATCTTTCCCAATACTACTTGAACTACCACCGTTCAAGTTATAATCAGTTTCAAAAGTTCATCACATAGATGAGACTACAAGACAAGATTTGAATAGATTCAATCTTTGAAATATTATTGAATGAAATAAAGTTACGAGATACTTTATTTAGTCCCGATATATATATATCCACATATATATATCTCTTAAACATTTCCTGGAACCTCTGTTATGTAAAGTATGAACAGAGTTTGAAACATCCAATGAATTTTGGAAAGGAAAAGAATTTTGGCATAAACCCGATATCTCGCTGATCAGGCAAAGATACCAATAAGTAACCTTTTCTACTAGTAGATGGACGAATTCCCCACTGGTCATCACCCTGGTCATAATTAAGACCTATGCTGGACTGCCACTCAGCCACCTATGCATTTGATGGACTCCCACTGAGCCACTTACACAATAATAGACCGTACCTCGGCCTGTCGCTTATGCCGACTCAATGAGAGGGGCTTACTTCCCGAACTTTGGGCAAGTAATCAATTCATTTACCAAATCTGCAACCTTGTTGCGAATATAAAATACACCACAGAGCCGGATTTCCCAGGTTTTGAGCGGGTATTTAAATCCCCTTTAAAAAGGAAGATCTTAAATATAAAAATGAGTTTTGGGATCCGCTCTGACTTTTAAAAACCATTTTGAAGACTCGAAAACACTTTAAAGAGTGTTTGGAGTAAGGCTGATTTAATGAAGTAAATCAGTCCCCAGAATATTAGAAAATATCTGAATATTATTAATTAAATAATATTCCCATGAAGAATAGTCTTTATAAAAATAATTGAAGTAGAAGTATTAAAATTTATACTTGAAACGAGTATTAAATTACCAAAGATATACTTATATGAAAGTATTATCTTTATTTGAATAATCGAAAATAAGTTTGATTATTAACACCTTATTCTTTAATAAAATAAAGAATATATTTCAGCAAATAATCGGAGTCATAGATCCTCAAATGAATATTCAATTAATATTCAATAAATAAAATAAACTGAGTCATAATACCTCGAATGAATATTATAAATAATATTCATTAAATAAAATAAAGGAGTCATAAGTCCTCCGATGAATATTCAAATCATATTGAAATAATAAAATAAACTGAGTCATAACCCTCGAATGAATATTCAAATAATATTCATATAATAAAATAAACTGAGTCATAAGCCCTCGAATGAATATTCAAATAATATTCAAATAATAGAATAAAGGTATCGAATAAACCTTATTCGATCCATAGTTTTAAAAACTATATCCATATATATATATATAAATATATATATATAATATACTCGGGAACATCGACTCCCGGTTTAGAAATATGTTCACCTTTTATCCCCTATACTAAGGGTATACGCAACTACTTGCTTATTTCTAGCATAGGTATTATGCAACTATAAGCATTGAAATCAACAGATAGATAACCAGATTACGAAACAGACATGCATATATACCATATTAGCATGCTCCAATATATCGCAAAATTTGCTAATAACAATCATGCAATATCACAAGATAATGCATATACATATATTTACATCACAACAACAGTATAACGGGTAGAAAACTTGCCTGAGCGACTGGGGGTTACGAATGGCTCGGGACGAGTCTGGTAACCTATAAGCAACAAGTAAGTTGGAATTAAACCAAAGTCACTTGTAAATCTATACTTTAACTAACTTAGACTCTAACGCTCGTTTTGCGCTCACTGATTCGCTTAAGTCACTCGGGTACCCTCGGCTCCACCATTTTTAATAATTTAACCTTTACGAGTTTTAAGGCGATTCCTTCGCGAGTGTCTTACCAACTGCCTAACACACTTACCAAAAATGTTTCATACTTCAATTAGTCCTTTTTGGTCTTTAACCTATGTTTCAAAGTAAGGCGAGGGAAAAAGTTTCGTTCGCGAAACGCCGTTACTTGAAACGGTCGTTTCTCCTAAACCGTGCATCGGAATCGAATGAACTACATATCAAAACGAAGCTCGTAACATGAGCTATCTAAACATGGCAGTGGTCATAATCTAGCAGGGGGTTCTCGGGTCCTAATGCTATGCACAAAAACAGTCCAAAGAAAATCGGACGTTACGACGGCTATGTTTACGCGATTACCAATATTTATACCACTCCAATTCTTTACCAATTCACTACAAACCACCCAACCATCATCAATACCTCAAACACAACTTATATCAAGGCAAAGTCAGTCCATAATCTCAAGGTTTTCCAACTTATTCAACCACAAACATGATCTACTAACCATAACTTAAGATTCATTAACCATTAACCAAGATTCATATCCAAAATCACCACAAATCCAACCAAACTATCTAACATACATGGATCTTGCTATACATACATGGATATTTCTATATATACATTAATCCATCCATGAACTCATCAAAACTCAAAGTTCAAACTATAAGTTAAAGGTGAAAGTTGTTTATACCTCCTTGAAGCTTCCTAACACAACCCAAGAGCTTTGAATGCCTAAAAGAACCTTGATCCTTGCTTGTATAACCTTAATCTTTCATAAAAATTCAAGAAAACTAAAGTTATTTCTTGAAGGTTACTATTCACCATCTTCTTCCTTGATTTATAGAAAAAGATTGGCTTGGAATTAGAAGCTTAAACTTATAGGAAGTATGTAACTATCCATGGGGAAGCTTAGATAATTACCTTGCTAAATTGTAAGTGGTGGAGCTTGGATCTTCAAATTTTAAGAAATGGGCCGAGAGCTAGCTTGGGAAGAAAGATATTTTTGTGTTTTGTTTGATGAAAATGAAATGATTTGCTTGGTTGGTTGATTTTTGTGTTGTTTTTGGTTAATGACTTAATTAACCTTAATTGTGTGTGGTTATAATTCAACCACACTTCCTTCCCTTCTATGTCATGCTTGTGTCACCTTGCACATGTCATTATGCTCCCACTTGTCCACACCTTGTGGTTTGATGATGTCACAATCCCTGGCTTCTTGTACAAGCTTGTCTCTTGGTCACTTATTTGTTTTACGGTTCGCTTATCTTTCGTTCTCGTTTATCGTTTGAGGGATCATACCCGGGATCTTATTACTTAGGTTCCCTTAACCTTTCTCAATATATTATATTCCTTTTATGATCCTCTCCTATAATCCTTTAATTTCAATCCTTTTTATCCTATTACCTTATACTCAATTCTCTCCGTATCTTGTGGATTTCCGGGAAAAATCAAAGTGTTCGGAATTGGATTCTGACGATCTTTACATACACTTATATACTTCATAGAGTACTAATAATATCCCATAAGATCAATAACAGAACCCCTACATAGCGTGGCATGAAAAGTTTTCTCGTTCAGCAAAAACACTATTCATAAGGGTTTCAAAATTTCTCAAAAATTGGGGTTATTACAGTCTCCCCTCCTTAAAAGGATTCCGTCCCGGAATCAGATAGAAAACAAATGGGGATACTTTCTTAGCATTGTGCCTTCTAACTCTCTAGTTAATTTTCCCACATTGTGGTTCTACCATCAAACTCTGACTAGTTTGATAACCCTTCTCCTAAGCACTTGTCCCTTTTCGATCTATAACCCTTTCTAGTTGCTCCATATAGGTTACGTCGGGTTGCATATCTATGCGCTCATATGCCTCTATTTATCTGGCATCTGAATTACACTTCCTTAACATTGATACATGAAACACGTTACGACCTGCTACATGTTCGGGGTTAGGGCTAGCTCATATGCTAACTTCCCAAACGTCTTAATATATCCAAGGGTCCAACAAATTGTAGACTTAGCTTTCCTTTCTTTCCGAACCTCATCAATCCTTTCCAAGGGATACCTATATCATTACTAGGTCCCCTATTTCATACTCTTTATCCTTTCGTGTCAAATCAACATACTTATCATGTCCATCTTGGGCTACTACCAGCCGTCCTCTGATTAGATCTATCATATCCTTGGTCCTTTGGACTACTGCGGGTCCGAGCATCTTGCGCTCTACAACTTCATCCTAACATAAGGGAGATCGACATTATCTTCCCTCAAGGATCTCATAAGGCGACATCTCGATAATGACATATGATCTATTATCGTAAGATAACTCAATCCGAATTAAGTGATCATTCCAAATTCTTTCAAGTCTATTGCACAGACTCTCATTATAGCTTTTATCATTAGAGCTTCTGCTTCTCAATACCCATTCTTTTCCAGTTCGTAATCGCTACTACCTTCCGTTCCTAATATTATACTGGTTATACTTTTGCTCGTTAGCGTTCTATAACCTTTTAATAACCACGTCAACCTTAGTATCACGAATGTGTTCCCATTCCGCATACTACCACCACTTTATTACTCCTTTTTCAGTTGTTTCTATTTTCCAAAATTTGATCAATCAAATAGAAGTAAAGGAATTTGTTGAGAGATCACTATGATCATGAACACTTGTTATATTGCATAGTTAGTACAGAAGGTGGCCAGCCTTTAGTACTTGACAAGCAATTAAACAATAGCTGGTATCCTACTCGGCTTCTATCACACAGATAGATAGTCATTCGGCAATACCTCCCCTTTTGGAAGGGTTGTTCTTCTCAGCTTACATGAAATGAAAAGAAGAGAAAAGAACGAACTGAAGAGAATTGTATATATGAAAAAAATATACTGCCACAAAATATCTGGCTTGGAACCTACCTCTGAACTATAGAGGTTTGTCATAGGAGAACAAAACATATACGTATTTATATCAGCATCAAGCATTATAGCCTCGTATTTCCCATGCCTAAATATTTTCTCTATCCCGTCCATCATTCTATGGACCCACACTCTTCCTTGAGCTTATACATAATCACCTTTGAAACTCCCTCGACATCGAAAATCGAATCTGGGATCTCATTCTAGACATCATCGTTACTTGAATTCTATGCTTGCACCGCAACCTTCCTCGTATAATAATACGACTCTCTATTGATAAGAAAGAATAATTATTCACTAGGTAGATACTCTACTTAATTAGTCTATCAATGATAACTTATACACTACCACTACCCGATTAGTGGTACTCAATCTCAACACCCATTCCAATACAACTCTCACGGTTGTAATCAGCTCATTAATCGCAGAATCATTACTGCCTTACTATGGTCCACCACTGACCTACTGTAGTCATTCATTTTCCATGAAGTCTTAATAACTAACCATACGGAGTCCATACATCTCGTATCTAATTCTCCTAAGGAGTTAACATAACCACCAATCACAATTCATGAAGAACACTCCAAACTCTGACGTACTTTCATGACATGAAGCAGATAAAATTTGCAGAAGAGTTTCGCTCAAAGCAACGATAGCAGGTTAATACCATTCTTAATCATATGCCTTCAATAGAAGACTTAACTCAAAGATTTGTTTAGTCCTTTTTGAACTATGGTCCTGGCTTATCTCAAGATAGTATCTTCTGAGATAGATAGCCCGCTCATGGCGATTACACGAATTAAACCTTTACTAACTACTATTACGGTTGGGTATTGCACAGTCATCAGAAGGAATGTCAATCTTCCAAACCATAATACAACCTTCACAGTTTTAACCATCATCACTGTATTCCTTTGGCACAAGTGTCTATAATTATCCTCTTACCTTTAAAGTGTCGGCCACCTCTTTGGCCTTTCCTGATAGTACAATTTCCTTACAGTCAATATCATTTTAACCACCTCCAAATAATTTTCTACCTCATTTCAATCACAGCTTATGTGAAGATGTTTTCCTTAAAATCTGATGAGTAAAAAAAAATCACCATTTTTCCATAAGTTATTGCCTCAGTCTTTAGAGGTTAATCACTGTCACGACTGACTCTCAACTATACTTAGAACATCTTTTACCTTAAGTCCTAATTGCCTAGAACAATTTCAACCTTTACTGGTTTGATCCATACTTTCTCGTGGTTTAACACGTGCCCCACTTGGCATCATTATAATTACGTCATATTTCCTTTATCCCCATTTCTATTCTTGAGAATTTTGAATATTACCTTTTTCCTTATAAAACCTCTAAGGTTATCCTTCAATCGTTCCTCCTGTATTCCCTAGATACAGGGCATATCACAATACCATTTACTAATAGTAGAACCATTGTCTATATACTTCTGCAAAATTTCTCCACTGATTCTTAAAGGTTGTTGTTACCTTAACCCTTTCCCAATCATACTGTCAAAACTCATACTATCCCTATTAAGGGTGACATGCCAACCTTTATGCAGTCCCCTAGGATTCATTTTAAGTTACCAATGTTCTATCCTTAATTCCACCTTTAAAAGGTACCTGCATCCTTCCACGAATAAATCAAGTCATATTTCCTTGATAGATTATCATATTCATCATTCCCACCTCGATAGTAAATGCCTAATTTCACAATAACATCTGTATACAAAATGAGGTTAATCAAAATGGCCTCCAAAAGATAACAACGATTATCCGCTTTTCTTGCCTAATCTGGTAACGATAACATGGATGTTCTGGAAGATATTGGTCATGTTCAACATGAACTTCTTCTTAATAATTCCTTATTTACTTTTGTTGTTTATCTCAACAGTCACCTCAATGTTGGGATATCTTTCATACCTGGCGTCTCCCTTCCTGGGTATCAAGCCACCGGTCTTACACTTCACATTCTTGAAGGTCACTTCCTTCATCCAATTTTATTAATTTCTTACTTTCTTGTCTCCTCAGTCTATCCGCGTCTCATTATTTATCCTTCGAACTATCTCAAGGTTTCCTCGAATCCTCCCAACTTACAGGGGATAAACTATATGCATCTCTTATGCCTTCAACCGTCAACTTTAACTCATGGTGAATCACCCTCATCCTGACGATCATATACTTTTCTATTTCTATTAATAGGAGTCTTTAGGGTTTCCTCATACCCAACTCCCTTATCATTTCTCAAACTCTGTTGCCTTTTTATTCCTTTCCACTTCAATTCCTTTTTATTTTCCTTTCTCTTATCATTATTTCATGAACCAACACAACATAAGCATTGATTTCAAATATCCCGTCATTCTGGATTCGCGTCTTCAGAACGAATCTTAACAACTTTTACAGCTTAGATTCATAATTCATCATACTCGTCTGCCTTTGTTCTGGCTCTAAAGCTTTTACACTATTCCATAACCTTGGGAATTACGATCCCGAAAACAATTGGCTGAACTTTAATCAGTTTATTATAATCTCTTGCTCCGTGCCTTCCTTGGCCTTTCACCAACGGGTGGTCTCTCTCTTGGGAGGGTAAGTGACAAAACAGTCTTTTGTGGTTCGTCAATCATTTAGAATCTCAAATGATTCATCTATTTCCTTTAGCCAGGCTCTTGCCTCGACTGGGTCAGCTTGTTCCTTGGAACTCTGAGAGCTTAGCGACTTAAAGGTCATGAAAGAATTTCCCACCGCACTGTCTCCTCAGGGTGGTGGTTGGGGATAATAGTCTAAGTTCTGTCTAGACAGGTCCATGAATTGCCGTATAGGGGTACCATCTCGGGTCTCCTTTCCTTACTCGACTTTTTGTTTCCTTAGTATGAAATGTTTCATCCTACTCCCCATAATTGGGGTCATCTTTTAATTTAAAATCCTCATTTTCCACTCCATTATGTCATGGGTTCCTTCTATCTTGATGGCGACCTCCCTGACTATCACGTTCAGGGTTTGCTCTAAATCTTATTCCTCCAACTAGCTTTCATCTAAGATCTCATCTTTAAGCTCTTGAACATTTGGAACCCAAATTCTGTAGGAATACCTCATTATTCCCTTCTCATTCTTCTCGGTATTAACCTCTTATCTATTTGTTGGCTCTCTGCCTTCATTCATAACTTTTTCTGGCACAATATGATCTTTTCCAATAATTCGGGCTGTATTGCAATCTCAAACAGCTTTTCGGTACCGGCTCCGGTTACCTTCACTTCTATTTCCATTTTCTCAAAATCTCTTATAAACTCTCCAAAAGGCATTATCATCTTGAGTCTCTCCTTTTTACTAAGGGCATCAGCCACCATATTGGCTTTCCCCGAATGATAAAGAATCTCCCAATCATTATTCTTGATTAGCTCTAACTGCCTCCTATGGCATATGTTGAGCTCTTTCTACGTGAAAATGTACTAGAGCACTTATGGCTTAGGTAATTCTCGCACTTCTCTCCATACAAGTAGTGCCTCCAATCTTTAGGGTAAAACTATTGCCACGAGCCTAAGCTCATGGGCGGGGATATCGAATTTCATATTACCTTAATTGTCTTGACATGTACGCGATTATCTTGCTGTGCTATATAAGAAGCACCCTAATTCCTTATACGAAGCGTCACATACAAATCACAAAATCTCCTTTTCCCTCCGGCAACGCCAACATAGGGGCCATCACCAACCTTTGCTTCAGTTCTTAAAAGCTATTCTCGCATTTCTCTGTCTATTCGAACTTCTCAGTCTTATGAGTAAGCCGCGTTAAAAGGGCTACTATCTTTACAAACTTGAACGAACCTCCGGTAGTCGACCTAACCATGGTCATCAATTCATCAGTGGTCCTTTATCCAATCTTGTCAGGATCCTCCATGGGATCCTCCTCAACAACTATCCCTTCTAGGACAACATCCTCAACCGCTACATCCTCAATATCAACATCATCTGGTCCTGCATTAGGACACTCTATCGGATCCACAATCCGATCTCCAATTAGTAATAAAACATCATCGCGCTGTTGCTCCTCAACCTCAGGGTTCGGAGTCCCGCTACTCTATACGATAACGAACTACGCTTCTATCGCTACATTTATAAGGGTTCCCATAAGGGTTTTAACTGTCAGTACTACGTTAGGTAGTCCGACTATGAACTTGGCAAGAGTTCTTATTATCTTAGTGAACTTATTATCTTAACGTCCCATCATCTCTGAGGTTTATAACGCTTAGCTCTGATACCATTTCTGTAACACCCCCAGATCCGGGGTCGGGGATCCGGGTCGTCACGGTCTTTCTTTCCACAATATCACTTCACTTAATTAATAATAAATAACCTTATGCTGTGACCCCACACTAACACACACCACAACCCGTTATAGTCTCAGAGATGAAATTTAAATAAGTACAAGTCTTTGAATCCACAATTTAAAAGTTATTACAACCCAAAATGATTACTTGATAAATTTACAGTTAATTGCCATTATCTGCCACAAGTTATAATTATACATAATTGATTCTCAAAAGTAGATGGTCTGATCTACAATAGATCTACCTCTGCAGCTATAGCAGCTACAACATCAACGGGAAGACGCGGGACGCTTCCCACGCGCTTGCGCTGGGTCTGCTGGAGTCTGGCCATCTTTCCTAACTGTTGTTGTGTGATGAAGAAATAAAGCAAGGGTGAGCAGCAAGCCCACCAAAATAATATGTATAATGATTTACAATATATGAGCCTACTCATAATACTCATGAAAGTCTTGGTCAAAAGAAATGAACCAAGTTTGATATCTTAATGCGATGAAGTCGCAAAATATTCAGTATATATACATATATACTTTTCAAAATATTGGAAGTCCTCTTCCATGCATAATATACACAAAGTCCCAGTGTATAACTGTATAAAAAAAATATCGTTGCAAGGTGATCTCATATATCTAACCTTGTTTCAACGTTTTTCTGAAAATCTTTGTCATTCATAAGACAATTATTAATTAGATATAAGTTTAAAAGATGAGGTTACCAAATACCCCAATATACTTATATCTTTCCCAATACTACTTGAACTACCACCGTTCAAGTTATAATCAGTTTCAAAAGTTCATCACATAGATGAGACTACAAGACAAGATTTGAATAGATTCAATCTTTGAAATATTATTGAATGAAATAAAGTTACGAGATACTTTATTTAGTCCCGATATATATATCCACATATATATATCTCTTAAACATTTCCTGGAACCTCTGTTATGTAAAGTATGAACAGAGTTTGAAACATCCAATGAATTTTGGAAAGGAAAAGAATTTTGGCATAAACCCGATATCTCGCTGATCAGGCAAAGATACCAATAAGTAACCTTTTCTACTAGTAGATGGACGAATTCCCCACTGGTCATCACCCTGGTCATAATTAAGACCTATGCTGGACTGCCACTCAGCCACCTATGCATTTGATGGACTCCCACTGAGCCACTTACACAATAATAGACCGTACCTCGGCCTGTCGCTTATGCCGACTCAATGAGAGGGGCTTACTTCCCGAACTTTGGGCAAGTAATCAATTCATTTACCAAATCTGCAACCTTGTTGCGAATATAAAATACACCACAGAGCCGGATTTCCCAGGTTTTGAGCGGGTATTTAAATCCCCTTTAAAAAGGAAGATCTTAAATATAAAAATGAGTTTTGGGATCCGCTCTGACTTTTAAAAACCATTTTGAAGACTCGAAAACACTTTAAAGAGTGTTTGGAGTAAGGCTGATTTAATGAAGTAAATCAGTCCCCAGAATATTAGAAAATATCTGAATATTATTAATTAAATAATATTCCCATGAAGAATAGTCTTTATAAAAATAATTGAAGTAGAAGTATTAAAATTTATACTTGAAACGAGTATTAAATTACCAAAGATATACTTATATGAAAGTATTATCTTTATTTGAATAATCGAAAATAAGTTTGATTATTAACACCTTATTCTTTAATAAAATAAAGAATATATTTCAGCAAATAATCGGAGTCATAGATCCTCAAATGAATATTCAATTAATATTCAATAAATAAAATAAACTGAGTCATAATACCTCGAATGAATATTATAAATAATATTCATTAAATAAAATAAAGGAGTCATAAGTCCTCCGATGAATATTCAAATCATATTGAAATAATAAAATAAACTGAGTCATAACCCTCGAATGAATATTCAAATAATATTCATATAATAAAATAAACTGAGTCATAAGCCCTCGAATGAATATTCAAATAATATTCAAATAATAGAATAAAGGTATCGAATAAACCTTATTCGATCCATAGTTTTAAAAACTATATCCATATATATATATATAAATATATATATATAATATACTCGGGAACATCGACTCCCGGTTTAGAAATATGTTCACCTTTTATCCCCTATACTAAGGGTATACGCAACTACTTGCTTATTTCTAGCATAGGTATTATGCAACTATAAGCATTGAAATCAACAGATAGATAACCAGATTACGAAACAGACATGCATATATACCATATTAGCATGCTCCAATATATCGCAAAATTTGCTAATAACAATCATGCAATATCACAAGATAATGCATATACATATATTTACATCACAACAACAGTATAACGGGTAGAAAACTTGCCTGAGCGACTGGGGGTTACGAATGGCTCGGGACGAGTCTGGTAACCTATAAGCAACAAGTAAGTTGGAATTAAACCAAAGTCACTTGTAAATCTATACTTTAACTAACTTAGACTCTAACGCTCGTTTTGCGCTCACTGATTCGCTTAAGTCACTCGGGTACCCTCGGCTCCACCATTTTTAATAATTTAACCTTTACGAGTTTTAAGGCGATTCCTTCGCGAGTGTCTTACCAACTGCCTAACACACTTACCAAAAATGTTTCATACTTCAATTAGTCCTTTTTGGTCTTTAACCTATGTTTCAAAGTAAGGCGAGGGAAAAAGTTTCGTTCGCGAAACGCCGTTACTTGAAACGGTCGTTTCTCCTAAACCGTGCATCGGAATCGAACGAACTACATATCAAAACGAAGCTCGTAACATGAGCTATCTAAACATGGCAGTGGTCATAATCTAGCAGGGGGTTCTCGGGTCCTAATGCTATGCACAAAAACAGTCCAAAGAAAATCGGACGTTACGACGGCTATGTTTACGCGATTACCAATATTTATACCACTCCAATTCTTTACCAATTCACTACAAACCACCCAACCATCATCAATACCTCAAACACAACTTATATCAAGGCAAAGTCAGTCCATAATCTCAAGGTTTTCCAACTTATTCAACCACAAACATGATCTACTAACCATAACTTAAGATTCATTAACCATTAACCAAGATTCATATCCAAAATCACCACAAATCCAACCAAACTATCTAACATACATGGATCTTGCTATACATACATGGATATTTCTATATATACATTAATCCATCCATGAACTCATCAAAACTCAAAGTTCAAACTATAAGTTAAAGGTGAAAGTTGTTTATACCTCCTTGAAGCTTCCTAACACAACCCAAGAGCTTTGAATGCCTAAAAGAACCTTGATCCTTGCTTGTATAACCTTAATCTTTCATAAAAATTCAAGAAAACTAAAGTTATTTCTTGAAGGTTACTATTCACCATCTTCTTCCTTGATTTATAGAAAAAGATTGGCTTGGAATTAGAAGCTTAAACTTATAGGAAGTATGTAACTATCCATGGGGAAGCTTAGATAATTACCTTGCTAAATTGTAAGTGGTGGAGCTTGGATCTTCAAATTTTAAGAAATGGGCCGAGAGCTAGCTTGGGAAGAAAGATATTTTTGTGTTTTGTTTGATGAAAATGAAATGATTTGCTTGGTTGGTTGATTTTTGTGTTGTTTTTGGTTAATGACTTAATTAACCTTGATTTTGTGTGGTTATAATTCAACCACACTTCCTTCCCTTCTATGTCATGCTTGTGTCACCTTGCACATGTCATTATGCTCCCACTTGTCCACACCTTGTGGTTTGATGATGTCACAATCCCTGGCTTCTTGTACAAGCTTGTCTCTTGGTCACTTATTTGTTTTACGGTTCGCTTATCTTTCGTTCTCGTTTATCGTTTGAGGGATCATACCCGGGATCTTATTACTTAGGTTCCCTTAACCTTTCTCAATATATTATATTCCTTTTATGATCCTCTCCTATAATCCTTTAATTTCAATCCTTTTTATCCTGTTACCTTATACTCAATTCTCTCCGTATCTTGTGGATTTCCGGGAAAAATCAAAGTGTTCGGAATTGGATTCTGACGATCTTTACATACACTTATATACTTCATAGAGTACTAATAATATCCCATAAGATCAATAACAGAACCCCTACATAGCGTGGCATGAAAAGTTTTCTCGTTCAGCAAAAACACTATTCATAAGGGTTTCAAAATTTCTCAAAAATTGGGGTTATTACAACTTTGTTCACCACTTCCATAATAGTTCAAAAAGGTTAAAAATAATCCAAAACACATTCACCCCCCTCTTTTTTGTATTCATTACCTAACAAGTGGTATTATAGGAAAATCTGAAAGCAAACAGATTAAAGATCTTGGAAGAATGAATACACAGAAACTTAGCAGTATCAAAATCCCAACCTTTGACTGTGACGCCCTCCAAACCCGGGGTTTAGATTTGGGGGTCACTAACCGATAAACCACAATATAATAGGCAAAACGGAATAAAATAATAAATATGACCCCTTGCATGCAATTGGATCGATCACAGGTTATAGTATGAAACAGACACTAATACAACCAAATGTTATTACAAGCCATAAGTCTATTTAGTTTTACAAACTATTCAAATTTTATTACAAACCTCTAGACTATTCAAGCGTCCCAAAACAGTCTACCTGGAAAACACCAAACTATTTACAAACACTCGACTTCTGATCAAACCTGGAACTCAAGCCTGCTCTGGTCTAACTGAAAAAATCATAATAATAAACAAGTATGAGCGAAAGAAATGTTCAGCAAGCAATATATATAGCTTATGCTTTAAAACAACAACCACAATATATCTGATGAGCAAAACCAAACAACAATACCTGAACAATATCAAAAATTGATATAAGTTTTGATAATAAACAACACTTATATATATTTTTGTTTTGGATTGGAATCATCGAACGACGGTGTGTTGCCGCCGATGATCAGCCGCGGAACAACACCGGTATGTCGAAGCATATCCAACTAAACAAAGGGTTACCAAGGCACATATCGGCCTAGCAAGGTATTATATCTTGTATAATACATAGTTCACACCTGACCGCCGCCACGGCCTCTTACGCAACCATCCAATCCATAAAAACATTTTTTAATCAAAGGAGTCAAATTAAGAGATATCCTTAACAATATAACTTCCCATTTCTCATGGTCCAGAGTTATCTCAACAACTGATGGTGAAATAACTAGAACAATTAGTTATTCACTAATCTCAACTCAAAGTGTCACTATATAGAGTAATTTGTAGCGAAATGTAAAAACGTTTAACTATTCTGAACTTAGAATAGGGAAATAGTACTTGCAATATAACACAAGGAGGTTCGAGAATATTTGCATGATGTAATTAACAATCTGATAAGTAGAATGATAAACTATTCTAAAATTAGAGTAGTACAGAAAACTTACAATCTAGAATTTAAAATAAACATCTCTTGAATGATAAGTGAAGGTAGGGATACTTTCCCGGTAAGCTTAATAACTTCTTACTATAAATCTGGCTTATATCCGATGGCTACTATCTCCATTTAACACTTGACTACACTCCTTTCTACTCGGTTCTATAAATAAAAGGACTATCTTAATTGACAGAACCAAACTCAATCGACGTAACTATACATCTTGACATCTACCCGAGCGTTTGTAACTAATCATGGCATTTTAAAACTGTAAACAGGTAGCATGTATATCACGTAACACATAATCATGGTATTTATATAACATGTAATCATATATCTCATGCAACACATAAATCAGATAATCAAAAGATGGGTCTCAATAAATTCAGAACTGAAATTAGGTTAATAACAGAGTTTTATTGATCATATACTGACTCAGAATGATTCATAATCAAATGACCTTACAATACAAAAGGAATTAGGCCTCAAAAGTATTTTTATTGAAAGCATAATATTTTTCTGAGTCTATACGCGTTCGTTTCGTATTAAACGGACGAACAGTTTATTTGTTATGAATAAAATAAGAATTAAATAGGAATAAATCAATTAATAATAGTATTAATTGATTTTTAAATACCAAAATATAATTTTTAAAAGATTAAAAATAATTTTTAGGATTTATTTGAATTAATTGTTAGATATATTTTTGATGTTATGTCTAATCTGATTTGTTTAGTTTCAGAACTTATTATCAGAATATGAGAACTTAACTGGAAATCAGAACTTACTGAAAACAGGAAGTTATCAGAACTTAAGGCGTCAGAACTTATATCAGAACTTAAGTGCGGATACACTTCAGGGATGAAAAGCGGCTGATTTACAGGAGAGGATCTGGATTAAGAAAGTAAAGATATGCATGGAGAGTTGGACAGCTAAAGAACTACAGAAGATAATATCTGATTGATATATTTTAGGAAGAGATATATTTCATATCAATTTGAAGATATCTTGTAACTGTGTACTATCTAAACAGAGCTTAGGGTTTACACTATATGTGTTATCATTCACGAGAATATTATTCATTGTAACCCTAGCAGCTCTTAGTGATATCATACATCACTGAGAGAGTAGATTAAACCTACTGTAACAGAGTTTGATATATTGAATAAACTTGTTTTCTGTTACATACTTGTGTTTATAATCGAATTGATTGTAGATATTATATTCAACCCCCTTCTATAGTATCGTTGAGGCCTAACAAGTGGTATTAGAGCCAATCTGTTAAGCTTACAAACAGTTAAGATCCAAACAAACAATCAATCATGTCTGATCAAGCAAGAATACCGGAACCTCAAGAACCTGCAAAGGTTCAACCCATTCATAACACCAGTAGATATGAAACCATTAGGGTTCCTCTGCTCAGGGTGTCTTAGTACCCTATATGAAGTGTGAAGATGGCCATATTTCTGGAAGCTACAGATCCAGAATATTTGGACAAAATTTATGTTGGTCCACACAGGCCCACAAAGCTTTCTGTTGCAGTTGGGAATGAGCCACATAGGATGATTCCCAAAGAAAAGAGAGAATACACCATTGAAGACATCTTTTCACTAGGCAAGGATACAAAAGTAAGACACTTGCTTCATAGTGCACTTGATAATGTCATGTCAAACAGGGTGATTGCATGCAAGACTGAAAAAGAAATCTGCGATGCATTAGAAGTGAGATGTCAAGGAACCAATACCATCAAAAAGAATAGGAAGACAATACTCACACAGGAGTATGAGCACTTTGACTCAAAATCTGATGAGTCACTAACTGAGACATGTGACAGATTCACAAAGCTGTTGAATGATCTATCACTAGTGGATAAGGAATATGATATAGAAGATTCAAATATGAAATTCCTACTAGCTCATCCTGAAAAGTGGGATTTGAAAGCTACTACAATAAGAGACAACTATGAACTTGCTGATATGTCTCTTGATGAAATCTATGGGATGCTCAAGACTCATGAACTTGAGATGGAGCAAATAAAGAAGAGGCATGGAGGGAAGTCTAAGACAGTTGCTTTAAAGGCTGAAGAAAAGCTAATTATCTCTAGGAAGGCAAAAGGAAAGGCTCTCATCATACAGTCTGATTCAGAGTCATCAGATTCCGATGATGATGATTCGGAACCTAAAAATTTATCTGAAGTGGATGTTGATGCAGAGATGATGCAACTTTGTGCTCTTATGGCGAAGGGTATCACAAAGATAGCCTACAAGAAATTCAGAAAGGGTAAGAAGTTTTCCAGGAAAGGTGGAAGTTCTGACAAGAAAGGGTTCAGAAAGTCTGATGGCAAAGGAGGAAAGTCTGACAGAGGAGATAATTCAAATGTCAAATGCTACAATTTTTGGTGAAAGAGGCCACATCTCTCCTGATTGCAAGAAAGGAAAAGGTGATAAAGGCCAGACACTTATCACAAAGAAGAAAAACTAGGCAGACACTTCAGAATCTGAAGAAGAGGTGAACTATGCCTTAATGGAAAATGCTGATAGCAGTTCTGATGCTGCTAAACTTGAGGTACCTCTATCAACTCTTGCTTTTGATACAGATGATATTACTGAGTTGAGATTATTTCTGAAAAATATTTATATTAGCTATAGAGATCAGACTTTGGAGAATGAAAGATTAAAATCTCAAAATCTAAAGTACAAAAATAGAAATAGCTATCTTGAAGAAGAGTTAGTCCACCAGAACACTGTTCAGACAGAAAGAGATAATGATGTGTATGTTAAGAATGAATTGCTTAAACAGAATGATTATCTAAAAACTGAATTAGAAAAAGAAAGAGAAATCATCAGGACTTGGACTAACTCAGGAAAAATAACTCAGAATATTCTAAATAGTGGAAACTGGAAAAAGGGATTAGGTTATGAAGATGATAAAAGTGAGAAAGAGAGTTTGCAAATTAAGCCAAAGGTAAATCCTGTTAAATTTGTTGCAAAAACTGTTGTGTCTGATTCTGAAGAGATGAAAGACTCAACTTCTGACAAATTAAAACAGGACAAACCAGCTTTGGTAAACATTGTCTTAATGACAAAGAAGTAGCTTAAGTATAAGCTGAAAGAGATTAAAATTGTGAACAAGGTAAAGGAAGCTAGGAAAAATAGGAATGGAAAGGAAGGTGTGAATCAAAGTAATAATTATATGCATGTTCCTAATGCTCCTAGAAAGAAATGCTATAATTGTGGAAACTCTAACCATCTTGCTTTTTTTTGCAGGAAGAATAAAGATATAAACTCTATACCTCCCAAATCAGGAGTTAAGAGTCAGTCTGTTAGGTTTAAACCACAAAATCCTTGTTTTCATTGTTGTAGTTTATGGCATTCTATTTATACTTGTAAGGAATATCATAGTTTGTACTATGATTATTATGAAATAAAACCTTCTTTAAAGAAAGTTAGTGTAATTCCTTCTAGTGTAAATTCTGATGCAAAATCTGATATAAAGTATGATAAAAAGCATGTTAGCATAAACTCTGAAACTAAATCCGCTGCAAATGCTAACAAACTTAACAAGGCCAAAGGATCCAAGCAAGTCTGGGTCCTTAAAACTAATCAATAGTGGTCTTTGTGATTGCAGGGCAACAAGAAAAACATCCTGGTTCTGGACAGTGGATGTTCAGGACATATGACTGGAAATAAAGCCCTTATATCAGACTTTTTGGAGAAAGCTGGCCCATGAGTTTCTTATGGAGATGGCAACATGGGAAAGACTCTGGGATATGGCAATATCAATCTTGGGAATGTCATAATTGAAACAGTAGCTCTTGTCTCAGGACTTAAACACAATCTGCTACGTGTGAGTCAAATTTATGACAGAGGTTATCATGTGGATTTCTTTGAAGAACACTGTGAAGTTATAAGTAATTCTACAGGCAAAGTGGTTCTGAAAGGTTAAGGTTACAAACATGGTAACATATATGAAGTCAGACTTTCAACAAATTCTGATGGTTCTGCAATCTGTCTGTTAAGCAGATCATCAATTGAAGAAAGCTAGAATTAGCAGAAGAGACTCTCTCATTTAAATTTCAACATCATAAATGAGCTAGTGAAGAAAGATCTTGTGAGAGGACTGCCAAAATCAATATTTTCTACTGATGGTCTTTGTGACTCATGTCAAAAGGCAAAAAAAGAAAATCTTCATTCAAGAGAAAAACTGAATCCTCAATTCTTGAGCCTTATCACTTACTGCATGTTGATCTATTTGGTCCAGTCAATATCATGTCTATTGTAAAGAAGAAATATGCTATGGTTATAGTGGATGAGTTCACAAGATACACTTGGGTGTATTTCTTACACAAGAAGATAGAAACTACATCTACTCTAATTGATCATGTCAAACAACTGGACAAGTTAGTCAAATATTCTATTAAAATAATAAGAAGTGATAATGGAACTGAGTTCAAGAATTCAATCATGGAAGAGTTCAGCAAAGAGCAAGGAATAAAGCAGGAATTTTTTGCACCTGGAACTCCACAACAGAATGGAGTTGTAAAAAGAAAGAACAGGACTCTTATTGAAGCTGCACGAACTATGCTTGATGAAGAAAAGCTACCAACCTATTTTTGGGTTGAAGCTGTGTAGACTGCTTATTTTACACAGAATGCTACACTCATAAACAAGCATGAAAAAACACCATATGAGATAGTGAAGAAAAAGAAGCCAAATCTGAAATACTTTCATGTATTTGGATGCAAGTGTTTTGTTCTTAAGACTCATCCTGAATAGCTGTCAAAATTTGATCTAAAAGCTGATGAAGGAATTTTTGTTGGATATCCACTTTTCACAAAAGCCTTCAGAGTCTACAATTTAAGAACAAGGGTTGTCATGGAATCTATCAATGTATCTTTTGATGATAAAAAGAATACTGGACTTGAAGATTTCAATGATCATGATCAGCTGAGATTTAAAAATGAAGATGTAAATTCTGATTCTGTAAATTCTGATGACCTAAATCCCGATCCTGTAAGTTCGGACGAGTTAAATTCTGATGTCATTAAAACTGTGGTAACTGCTCCAAAGGAAAATGCACCTGTTCAAGGGGAGCAATCTAATGATCATACCACATCTCAAGACTCTCAAGAAGCATCAGAACCAATCACTGGCTCTTCAAGTTTTGATTCATCAAGTTCTGATGAGCCAAATTCTGACAATTCTGGAAACTCTGATTCTTCAATTCTTGAAGGATCCAACTCAAATTCTGGAATCTCAGAGAGCATAACTTCAGGGGAGCATCAGAAAATGCTGATGGAGATAGCATGGATTATGGGGGAGGATCTAGTTCTAGAGATCAACTTTTATCTGCAAGGAAGTGGACTAAATCACACACACCTGACTTAATAGTTGGAGATCCTGAAGCAGGTGTCAAAACTAGAACAGCAACAACAAATGAATGTCTCTATCATTCCTTTCTATCTCAGACTGAACCAAAAATATTGGAAGAAGCTCTTCAAGATGCTGATTGGGTGCTAGCAATGCAGGAAGAGTATGAATTTGAAAGAAATAAAGTTTGGACCCTAGTGCCAAGACCAAAGAACAGATCCATTGTTGGCACAAAATGGGTGTTCAGAAATAAAATTGACAGTGATGGCATAATTACAAGAAACAAAGCAAGGCTTGTTGCTAAAGGTTACTCTCAACAGGAGGGTATTGACTATGATGAAACATTTGCTCCAGTTACTAGATTGGAAGCCATAAGAATCTTTTTGGCTTATGCTGCTCACAAGAAGTTTAAAGTCTTTCAAATGGATGTGAAAAGTGCTTTTCTCAATGGAGAATTGGAAGAAGAGGTATATGTTGAACAACCTCCAGGCTTTGTAGATCTATAATTTCCAAATCATGTCTACAAGCTTGACAAAGCACTTTATGGTCTTAAGCAAGCTCCTAGAGCATGGTATGAGACTCTGACTTTCCTTCTGGAAAGTGGATTTCATAGAGGCATAATTGACAAGACTTTATTCTACCTCACCCATGGAAAAGACTTACTTTAGGTACAAATATATGTTGATGATATCATCTTTGGCTCTTCAAATACAAAACTTTGTGAAAGATTTTCAAAGCTAATGTAGTCAAGATATCAAATGAGTATGATGGGAGAACTTAGCTATTTTATGGGACTTCAAGTCAAGCAAACTGAAGAAGGTACTTTCATAAATCAATCCAAGTACACCATAAATTTACTCAAGAAATTCGGAATGCAAGACAGTTCAACTGCATCCACTCCCATGGCCACTGCCATAAAGTTAGATAAAGACACTGGAGCATCAGTAGATATTACTAACTATAGAGGTATGATTGGCTCACTTCTATATTTGACTGCAAGTAGACTTGATATCATGTACGCTACCTGTCTTTGTGCAAGATTTCAGGCTGATCCAAGAGAACCTCATCTGATAGCTGTGAAAAGAATTTTCAAGTACCTCAAGGGTACAGCTAATCTAGGATTGTGGTATCCTAGGGAATCATATTTTAAGCTAATAGGTTACTCAGATACAGATTTTACAGGATACAAAATAGACATGAAAAGCACTAGTGGAAGCTGCCAATTTCTTGGAGGCAAATTGGTTTCTTGGTTTAGCAAGAAACATAAATCAATTTCCACATCTACTGCAGAAGCAGGATATATTGCTGCAGGAAGCTGTTGTGCAAAGATTCTGTGGATGAAGAATCAGTTACTGGACTATGGGTTAGAATTTTCTACAATACCCATTTACTGTGATAATCAAAGTGCTACTGCTATGACAGAAAATCCAGTTCAACACTTACTGACAAAGCACATCAGCATTAGGTACCATTTCATACGGGAACATGTGATGAAAGGTACGATGGAATTTCATTTTGTTCCAACAGATCAACAACTAGCAGATATCTTCACAAAACCACTATGTGAAGCTACTTTTACAAGACTGGTAAATGAACTTGGAATGGTTTCAGGTTCTTTCTCAAAATCTGTATAGTTTTTGTTCTCATACATCAGACTTTATGATCAGTGTTTATAGATCTTCTTATCTCAATGTAATATGTGCTTAAATTGTAACATATTAAACACTGCTTATTATCTGATGTGATTCTATAAACTCTGAAAGTGTTTTGAATGTTCTGTGACTATTCAATCCAACGAGGATTATCTTTTTAGATGCTGACTTAGTAGTCTTTAATAAACTATGTATCCCATGTTTGAATTAGTTATTTATATGGAAATCAATAACACAAGCAAAATCTGATTTTGATCTTAGTCAAATTTACTTTGTGTATCTTATTACTAAGTCACAAACTAGATTATTGCTTCTTATCTGGCAAATTCTGATGTCAGTAAATCTTAAGGATGAACTACTGCTTGATAAGCCTCACTTATCTGAAGAAAATAAAAGAAAAGAAAAATTAAAATCAGGTACTCCTTTGAGATCTAGAGTAAATATATGAAAGGGAAGATCCCAGTGCATTGCTGGTATTAAGTAATATGCATTAGAAAAGTAAATAATTTTTTCTTGGTGACTTTTCACATTCTCTGATTACTGGAGAAATATTATGATAACAGCATAAATTCTGATGGCAGTTGTAACTCATTTACACTGAGAAGCCATTTTCAAAAGAATTTCAAAAGATGCATAAAATAAGCACAAACAGTTGAGGTGGATTCTTGCATAACTTTATTCTAGAGTAGACTTCACAATTCAAGACAGATTTTAAGCATTTTTCTTAGTTATGCCTTATTTCTAAGATATACTGAAGTTTATCAGACTTTAATCTTTATCTGATCATTTGCATATACACACATTATCACTCCATATGAATAATGAAAATTACTGTGGTGATTAAGTTGTTTCTGATAAATAGTTAAGCATTATTTGCATAAATTCTGAGGACAAGTTCTGATTATGTTCTGATGATTAAACTCTGAAGAAACCTGTTAGTATTTGTGTGAAGAATCACAGAAACAGTCATTCATTTTTTTAGTATAGAAGCCATGTTCTGATGACCGTTAAATTCTGATAATAGTCAAGTTCTGATGCAAATCCTGATGCTTACGTGGCATTATTTATTTACTTGACTTATTTTTTATATTAACTGTAACGGTCATATTTTCTGGAAAATAATTAAGTGCAAAAGAACAGTAATAATCATTTGATTAATGGGTTGCATGTTGGTTTTTGCATATGCATGTGTGCAATAATTACTGCACATTTCTCGTGCCCACTAATTACTGCCTTGACTATTTACTACATGACAGGTGTAATTATGCCGGTTTTACTTCCAAAAAGAGCCGTTGAGTAAAAAGAGTATAAATATTAGAGATAAAATATTATACAAATCTTTTAACTTCTCTCTTACCTTATCTCTTATTTTTTTTACTCTCTCTTTTTTTCTCTCTATTTTATAACGGACTTTCTTACAGGCATTTTATCAAACACCTTGCGAACACACATTATTTCACTTGATTTCTCACAGAAATGGCACCAAAGGACATTATCTTTAATGGAGCCAAGTTCGTCCCCAACAACTATATGGCTATTCTCAGCAAGGATGATGCTCCTTCAGATCTTCACTTCATTCAAGATTTTCTGGCTCGCAGTGAGATTGGGTATGCTCTGACCCAACCACAATCACTCTCAGGAACACAAATACTGGAGTTTTGGAGGACTAGAGTCTATGATGATGGTGGTGAAGATGGGTCTCCAAGCATCATTTTCACAACTGGGGAGGATGAGCACCTGATTACCCTGTCTACTGTTCGACAAACTCTGCATTTGCCAGAAACTTGTACTTTCAATGCTCAGATTGAGGATCCACTTCTACAGAGTATGATGGCCAATCTTGGCTATGAGAAAAGTTTGTCCAAGCTGGGACAACTGAGGAGGCCATACATCAGAAAGGAGTGGAGCTTCTTTTTCGATTGCATCACCAGAGCCTTTGCCAACAAATGCTCAAAATTTGATGATATTCCAATTCTGAGTCAGCAAATAGGGTATGCACTTCTTAATCAAACTCATTTTGATTATGCTACTCCTATTTTGGGTTTTATTGGGGATAGGTTGAAAGAGGACCTAAATACTGTTTACTTTTCTAGGTTCCATCAGCTCATTTATAGTTTTTGTTATTCTGATAAGCCCCAAGCCTTTAGTGACTTCATTCAACCTTTTAAACTTCATAAAAGGGCCTTCACAAACTTGTTATCTGCTGATAATAAGAAAGACATACTAAGACCTCTTCAAATTCCTCAATCTGTAAAACAGTTGTTAGTAAATTCTGATCCTCACACATACACAACCATATATCCTGATGTTGCACCTATACAGCCTACTACTTCTCAATCTCCATCAACACAGCCTTCCAATACTCAACCACAACCTACTATCACAACCTACTATCAACCAGCACAATCCTCTCAACCACAACCATCAACACCTACTATCAGAACCTCACCTCTCAAATCCAAAACTAAACCAACCTCAGTTATAAAATCTGACACATCTTCTAGGCCCAAAACCAAAAGAACTATCTCTGTGCCTAAATCTCTACAAAGGAGAAGAAGAAGGATGATTCCGAGAGATGAATCTGATGAGGAAGAACAAGTCCAGGTTCCTGCATCAGAACCTGTGACAGTAGAAGCTGAAGAGTCAACTCTTCAGAAGGAGAATGAAGCTGAGGGCTCTGGGATTTTGAAAAGGAAAACATCTTCAAATTCTGATAAAGATCATATCACTCCACCATCTAAAAGATCAAGGAAGACTAGAGCAGGTGTGCATAATGCACAAATTCAATTTGAGGATACTGAAGATGCTGAGGAAGGGGATCAGGAATCTCTGATCTCATCAGAACCTATAGTCATTGAAGCTTTGACAGCTCCGCCTCAACCTGAAGACACTGTTCATGACACAGTGATCACACCTCCTATCTCTACATTCAAAGAACCTGCCTCAGGTGGAGATTCAGGATTAAGTCCTGAAATTGATATTCACAGGTTGAATATTCCAACTGTTTTCTATCTGGAAGCACCACCAGCAAAGGAGCCAATACTAAATGCTAAAATTCCTACTACACCAATTCTGGATATAGAACCTGAAGAACAGAATTTGGAAACAGAAGCTCCAAAATCTCCTTCAGTTACACACACTCTGGTGTTATCAGAACATGATGAGATTTTATCAAATTCCGGAGACAGTGCTCCAGCAAGTGCTCTAGTTAATGCTCCAATTCTTGGCAAGGAGGCACTGCTTAAATTTGTTGAAGAAGATGCTCATGTTCCATGGGAGGAAACTTTTAGAGGAGTTGAGTGGACAAAGAAGTGGAATGAATCTGACTTCATTCCCAGCCCACATGTTATGTCAGAACATGTTACAAAAGCTGATGAGTTGCTGATAAATTCTGACTTCAAAACACAACTTAAAGTCACTGCTCCCAGTACTAAAAATCTTCAAGGTCTACACTCCAAGACTCATGAAAAGGTTGATAAACTTCAGGAAGCAGCTAATAACCTAGACCTGATGCTCAAACTAGACAAGAACAGGTTTATTAGACCTATTCATGAAAAAGTAGAGGCTATTGAGCAAGTTCAAATCAAGCAACAAGCCCAACTGGATGAGGTATTGCAGAATCAAGCCTCTCAACAAACACAGCTCAATGAAATCCAATCTTCAGTGGAACTCCTTCTTTCACTACTCCTGACAGATGATGTCAAAAAGGGGGAGAAGGTAGTTAAGTCCAAATGCTCACCAATCAAGACACTGAAGAAAAAGGATGATCATGGTGATGACTAGGGAAACTCTGATAAGAGTAGAGGTCACAGTCAAGGAGAGCAATTGAGCAGGATTCCTTCTCAACAGACAGGTTCTCATCAGAGATTGTCTGGTTCTACTCAAAGGAGGAATAAGGAAGGAAAGAAGCCTACAAATTAGGATGTTCCCTTGTTAATCACAAATTATGATGATCAAGTTCTGACAACTACTTCAGATGTAATGATTCAAGCTGGAAGCCAAGATTCACAGAAGTTTTTGCGGACTCTGAAATTCAAGGGAAAGAAAGCAACATTCTTTTACAAGGATACCAAAATTCAAACTATTGATGAAGAACTAGCCAAGAGACTATTCCTTAAGGATAATCTAGGAGTGGATTTAGAGGAATTAAGAGAAGAATAAGCTAAATTTGCTGCTGAGAAGAGCAAACCAAAGTCAAAAGCTTTTGATGCTAAAAAGCCACCAAGGCTAAAAGAAAAGGGGATTGTGATAAAAGAAAGATCTTCCACTGAGATTCCTAGATCAAGTACTAGATATTAAACTACTAATGATCCCAAATACAAGGGAAAAGGAAAAGTTGAGGAGACAGTCAAGAAACAGAAGATGGAGATTCCTCAAATTCTGATGAATCTTGTATGCAAGTTGGTGCAAGTCTTTGATGATACTGTTGCTGAAGATGAAACTGTTGAAACTCTGAAAAGAAGAAAGATGACAGAAGAATCTAAACCAACCTCTGATATAGCTCAAGTTGTTCAGAGTGAAGAAGTTCAGGACTTGAAAAATCCTGAAGAAATTTCAAAACAGCAAGCTATAGAAGAATTTGCAAATCCTGAACAAGTCATCAAGACATCAACCTCTGACAGAGCTCAAGTTGAGTTGGGCAAGATGACAATTGCTGATAAGAAGAAACTCCTATGGAAAAATGTTAAACCATCAGATCCTAAGAAAAGTCAACTGTTATCTGATTTCTTGACTGTTGGTTTGAATGCCAGAGAAGCAAGTGACAGATCTGGGTTAGGATCAAGACAAGCCAAGAAGAAAATGGGAGTTGAAGTAACTATCAAAGATCCATTTTTATTAACTGACAAACCACTGGAGGAAGTTACACAGAAACACCTTGACAAGGTTATATCTGCTCAAGTGGTACTGGATACTCATGATAAAAGTAAAGTCAAGGAAAAGCTGGTTCTATTTCTTAAAGATGGAAGAACATACAGAATGTCAGAATCAGATGTGCTGAACAAAACTCTTAAAGAACTTCAATTCATTTATTATCTTTTGGAGATAAAGTCTGAGGTTACCGGAAGATGGTCAAATTTCATGATGAAGACCATAAAGGATAAAGCCAGAATTTCTGGGTCAAAAGCTTCTGAATACATTCCAAAAATCACTGAGGATGATGGAAGAGAAATTCCTATGAGGAAGAATTCTGCTAAGATAGAAGTAATTCTGAAAGGAAGATGTTTATGCTACAATGAAGACTCATCACATCCTAGAGTTATCAGACTTGGGGATGGACTTGAAAGAACATCAATTCCTGCACTCAGAGCAGCCATTTATCAAATTGGTAATAATGAAGATAAATACCTGATGCAAGTCAAAGCACAGTTAGTTGAAGTTCTGAGAAATGCTGAGGACAAGCTGCTAACAGACTTTACAAGGAATCACTTTGAATTCAGATTGATCTAGTGATATTGGTACAGCTACATGTACTGTAAGTTGTATTTAGTTGTTTTAAATAATATCTCATTGCATTTGTACTTAAATGTTTTTGACATCATCAAATCTATTAACTTGTATATTTTTCATAATTTACAAGTTGGGGGAGATTGTTAGACATAATTATGATGTCATGTATAATCTGATTTGTTTAGTTTCAGAACTTATTATCGGAATATCAGAACTTAACTGGAAATCAGAACTTACTGAAGAGAGGAAGTTATCAGAACTTAAGGCGTCAGAACTTATATCAGAACTTAAGTGCGGATACACTTCAGGGATGAAAAGCGGCTGATTTACAGGAGATGATCTGGATTAAGCAAATAAAGATATGCATGGAGAGTTGAACACCTAAAGGACTACATAAGATAATATCTGATTGGTATATTTTAGGAAGAGATATATTTCATATCAATTGGAAGATACCGTGTGACTGTGTACTATATAAACACGCCATAGGGTTTACACTATATGTGTTATCATTCATGAGAATATTATTCATTGTAACCCTAGCAGCTCTTAGTGATATCATACATCACTGAGAGAGTAGATTAAACCTACTGTAACAGAGTTTGATATATTGAATAAACTTGTTTTCTGGTACATACTTGTGTTTATAATCGAATTGATTGTAGATACTATATTCAACCCCCTTCTATAATATCATTGAGGCCTAACTTTAATTATAAATAATTATATTTTATTTAACTATTTATAAATAAAATTAATTGATTAAATGAATTAAATCATTAATTAAATCTATAAATAATCAATTAAAATAAATTATAAATAAATGAAACAAATATGGATTTTTGAAAATAATAAAAGAAATAATTTTTTTGGAATTTAAAATAATAAAAAAATAATTTTTAGAATTTAAAATAATTATTTTATGATTTTTAGAAATAACTAAATTGATTTTTTTGAAAATTGGAAAAAATATTTTTAATTAAAAGTAAAAAGAATTTGTTAAAACTATTTTTCAGATTGGAAAAATAGGCTGGGAAGGATCAAACAGAGTCAGCCCCAAGAACATGGCCGGATTTCGTTTGAATGTTGCCGGAATCTCGCCATTTTCTGGGAATTCCAGAATCCGGCCACACTCCGACTGCCCGAACCTTCGGCCACACTCCGGCTGCCCGAACCTCCGGCCACAATCCGGCGGCGTTCGAACCTCCGGCCACACTCCAGCTGCCCGATTTCTATCCAAAAAAACTCATTTTTTGAGCGTTCTTCACCCCCAACCAATTTAACACACTTTCAGCCATTTAATTCAACCTACAACGGCCTAACCGACCCTCGGAAGCTATAACGCCGATCGGGAAGCCATAGAAACCGGCGACCCGAGCTCTTATTCCGGCAAAATAGTGAAATCGACCAAACCACACCCAAAAATAACGAATAATATATGAATTTAGAGCTAAAACTCACACCAATTCAGTCAAATAATCAAAATTGATAACCAAGAGACGATTAATTCGAAAAATCAAAAATAAAAATGAGTTTAAAACTGAAAGTCGACCTATCAATTTCCAAACTAAAACATCGCTAAAAATGATTCCAATCGATTGTAAACATCATGCTGAGACTAATTATAACATTTAAATCATCCAACCATTAACATAAATCATAAATCGAATTTGAGTTCATATCGACGGAAATGAAAATCACAAAATACCCAACCTTATGTTGATATTCTGGTACCGAATTGAAGAGGAAACTCAGGGCTTTGATTTGGGGTCAATATCGGCAAGAACGTATTAGAAATTAGTGATCAATCGATTGATTTCCTAATGAACAAACTCTAGAATCCAAATCCCCAATTTCTGATTTTTATGCTATTTTAGAAAAATTATGAAAATAACCTAAAATGAAATAAAATAAATCTGCTATTTATATTAATAAAAAATTATACCCCAAAATTAATTTAGGGTGTTTTTATTTCCATAAATAAAATAATTAAGCCTCAAAATAATAATTACGGGGAATAATTTTAAAAGTAATAAAATACAAAATTTATATCAAAATTCCCCAAAAATTGCGATTAATTCAAAAATGCAAAAATATTGGGTATTTGAAATATGTATGATTCTATAAAAAATAAAAACATGAATTTTGTGGGCTTTGACGTCCCGGTGGGGTCCCAGTCCGTTTAGTTTTGAGAAATCGAAACGATTCCTAAATTAATAGAAACCCCCGAAATACATAAAATGCATTCAAACACATATAAAACAAGATAAAATGAGTACCTCGATAAAGACGCTAATAAACACGCGTCCCGATTACAGATCGATTCATATAATTGCAGTTTGAACACATATTAATAACATGGCAATAATCACTTTAACCTTATAAAACACATAATATTTATTTATTTAACATAAAAAATTCACATAATTTTCTCGGATATTACATCTTTCCCCCCTTAACAGGATTCTGTCCTCAGAATCAGCCTAGGAGAACAAGTGAGAATACTTAGATCGCATTTCGCTTTCCAACTCCCAGGTCGACTCTTCCATCTTAGGATTCCTCCACAAAACTCGCACTGAAGACACAGACTTATTTCTAAGCACTCTTTCTTTCTTATCTAAAATCTGCATTGATCACTTTACAAAAGACAAATCTGGTTAAATCTTGACTAGCTCATACTCTATCACATGATTCGAATCAGGCAAATAACACTTAAACATTGACACATGGAATACATTGTGGATATGCAGCATGTGTGGTGGTAGAGCTAGCTCATAAGCAACTTTTCCCACACACCTCAAAATCTCAAAAGGGCCAACATAACGCAGATTCAGCTTTCCTTTCTTCCCAAATCTTGATAAACCTTTCCAAGGTGAAACCTTCAATAGGACTGCTTCACCAACTTCAAATTCCATATATTTTCTGGCGGGATCAGCATATTTGCGTTGACGATCTTGAGCTACCACTAATCGTTTCCGAATGAGTTATACTTTCTCTTTTGTCTACTAGATCAATTCTGGACCAAAAATCTTTTTCTCACCAATTTCATCCCAACAGATTGGAGATCTGCATCTTCTTCCATACAGGGCTTCGTAAGACGATATTCCAATACTGGAATGATAAATGTTGTTGTAGGAGAATTCAACTAATGGCAAATGTTCGTCCCAACTTCCTTCAAAATCTAGAGCACATACTCTCAGCATGTCTTCAATAGTCTGAATTGTCCTTTCACTTTGACCATCTGTCTGTAGATGATACGCGGTACTCATATTCAACTTCATTCTGAGACAATCTTGAAAACTTCTCCAAAATCTTGAATTAAATTGAGGATCTCTATCTAAAACTATGGATACTGGAACTCCATGTCAAACCACAATCTCCTTTAGGTATAACTGGACCAATTTATCCAATAAGTATCTCTCATTGATAGGAAGAAAATGCGCTGACTTCATCAATCTGTCAATAATAACCCAAATAGCATCATGATTTGCCTTGGTCCTCAGTAATCCAACTACAAAATCCATCGCAATATGTTCCCACTTCCATTCTGGAATGTCCAATGGCTGTAACAGTCCACAGGGTCTTTGATGTTCCGCTTTGACTCGCTGGCAAGTGTAACACTTACTCACCCATTCAACAATTTCTTTCTTCATACTTGGCCACCAAAAGCTTTCTCCTAAGTCCCTGTACATCTTCATACTTTCGGGATGACTTGAATGTTATGAGCGTCTCAAAGAATTTCATCTTTTAGTTCGGCTATATTTGGTATCCGTATCCTGGAAGAAAACCTTAAATTCCTTTATCATTATTTTGACTCCCTTTCTCTTCTCCTATCAACTCTTCTTGTTCATGGCCCATTACTTCTTCCTGACATCACCTTATTTTCTCCAATAATTCTGGTTGAAAAGATATAGCACACAACATATCTGTAGAAACACTTGAAATACCGATCTCTATTTCAAGCTTCTCAAATTCCTTGACCAATTCTCAAATGAAGTGATCATGTTTAACCTTTCTTTTCTGCTCGAGCGTCTGCCTCCACATTTGCTTTGCCTGGATGATAGTTGATGGTACAGTCATAGTCCTTGATCAGTTTGAGCCATCTTCTCTGCCTCATGTTCAATTCTTTCTGGGTGAAGATATACTTCAAATTTTTATGGTCTGTGTAGATCTCGCACTTTTCCCCATATAGATAATGCATTTATATCTTCAATGTAAACACTATAGCTACCAATTCAAAATCATGAGTTGGATACTTCTCTTCATGTGGTTTCAACTGTCTTGAATCATAGGCTATCACTTTATCATGCTGCATCAAAAGACATCCCAGTCATTTGTATGATGCGTCACTGTAGATCACAAAATTTCCTTTATCATCTGGTAAGACTAACACTGGAGAAGATACTAATCTATTCTTTAATTCCTGGAAACTCTCCTCGCACTTCTCATCCCATTCAAATTTCTGGTTCTTCCTAGTGAGCTTTGTCAATGGCGTAGCTATCTTCGCAAAATCTTGCACGAACCTTCTATAGTAACCTGTCAATCCCATGAAGCTTCTTACTTCGTTTGGTGTTTTTGATCTCTCCTAGCTGATTATAGCTTCAATCTTCGACGGGTCTACTTCCACTCCTTTATTGCTAATTACGTGCACAAGAAATCGTACTTCTTTTAACCAAAATTCACACTTGGAAAACTTTGCATACAATTTCTCCTATCGTAGTGTCTCCAGAACTATCCTCAAATGCTCTGCATGCTCTTCTTCTATCTTGGAATAGATCAAAATGTCATCTATGAACACAATCACGAATTTATCCAAATACTTCTTGAATACTCGATTCATTAGATCCATGAAAGCTTCTGGTGCGTTGGTTAATCCAAATGCCATTACCAAAAACTCATAATGCCCATATCTGGTTCTGAATGCGGTCTTCAGAATGTTTTCTAGCTTGATCTTCAGTTGATGGTATCCCGATCTTAAATCAATCTTAGAAAACCATACAGTGACTTTCAGTTGATCAAATAAATCATCAATCATTGGCAACAGATACTTGTTCCTAATAGTCAGCTTATTCAATTCTTGATAGTCAATACATAGCCGCATACTTCCATCCTTTTTCTTAACAAATAACACTGGTGCACCCCACGGGGATAAACTTGGTCTTATAACTCCTTTCTCGAGAAGATCTTATTACTGAGTTGCCAACTCTTTCATCTCCACTTGTGCCATATGATACGGAGCTTTAGAAACTGGTTCTGTTCCGGGTGCTAAATCAATCGCAAACTCAATCTCTCTATCGGGAGGTAATCCTGGAAGATCGTCTGGAAAGACATCTGGAAACTCATTGACAACTGGAATTTCCTCTGGTGCTGGAACTTCTTTGCTGGTGTCTATCACATGGGCCAAATACTCCTCACAATTCTGACGTAATAACTTCTTCACTTAAGCTATTGTTAAGAATTTCTTTTCTTGCTTACTCCCTCGAAATATCACTTTCTTCTTACTATCCAATGTCTGAAGTCTCACTTTCCTATTCTTACAATCAATCTGAGCATTATTCTCTGACAACCAATCCATTCCTAAGATAACATCAAATTCTCCCAAATTAAAATGTATCAAGTTGGCATAAAAATGATGTCCTTCTATCTCAATATCACACCCCGGACACACTCGGTCGACGGAAACTTGGTCCTTATTAGCTAATTCTATCATTAAAGTTTGTTCTAACAATTCAACTTTGCAAGGCAGTTTATCGACAAAATCTTGAGAAATAAATGATCTTGTAGCTCCAGAATCTATTAAAACTTTAGCATCTACGGAGGACTAGAAGCGTACCTGGAACCACATCGGAACTCTGAACAGCATCCTTTATAGTCATGTTGAATGTCCTATCCTTTGGATGGTTCTTTGATGGGGGTCTTTCAATCCTTGCCACATTAGCTGCTGGATCAGTTATCTGGAAGTCCCTGGCAATATGCCCCATCTTTCCATATTTAAAACACACTGTCCCTGATTTCTGGGTTATAGTCTGACTTCGACACTCATTAACATAATGCCCCTTCTGATTGCACTTATAACACAACACATTAGCCTTACAAATCCCAAAATGCCTTCTACCACAAAACTTAAATTCTGCCACTAGTGGACGATTGGACCTTTGTTGATCTGAATTCTGAAAACGGCTGCCCTGTCCTCAATTTCCTGATTGTTTTTATTGGAATCCCACATTCTTGTTACCTTGAAACTCTGGCCTTTTGTTGAAATGGCCTTGGAAATTTCCTTGCTGCTGACCTCCTCCTGAGGTTTCTACTTTCCTTTTCTTTCCATCCTTTTCTCTCTGAGACGTGTCACTTCTACTTTCAATCACCATCACTTTCTGAACCACCGTGACATATGAAGTCAACTCAAACCTGGCCACTCTATTCTGAATCCAAAATTTCAATCCCTGTTCAAACCTTCTTGCTTTTTTTTCATCTGTATCAACCTGATTTGGCACGAACCTTGCCAATTCAGTAAATTTAGCCTCATACTCAGCGACAGTAAGATCACCCTGGGTCAGATTCAAAAACTTGATCTCCATTTAATTCTTCATGTACCTCGGAAAATACTTCTCCAGAAATAGCTCTGTAAACCTTTCTCAAGTTATAAACTCACCTCCTTCCAATGCTCGCATGGATTCCCACCAATAGTTTGCATCACCCTTCAGAAAGTAGCTGGAAAATTTGGTCTTCTGTTCAGCTCCTGCTCCGACTAAGTCAAAAGCCTTCTCAATCTCTTCAAGCCATGTATTGGCTTCCACGGGGTCAGCACTTCCCTTGAACTCAGGTGGTTTCACCGCTTGAAATTGCTTAAAAGTCACTACAAGTGGTGCTGCTGCTTGCTGATGTTGCTGTTGCTGCTGTTGTTGCTGCTGCGTAAGATGCAACACTTGTTGCTGCATCAGTCCCATCATCTGGACAATCGCTGGATCTGTACGACTCTAACTATGATCCTCTCTCGAATTAATCCTTATCTTTGGTGCCATTATTCTGGTAAGAAAACAAGCAATATATATAATAATATGTCAAGCATTGTATCAAATATATAGCAATCCTTTAGCATATCAAAATTTTCTAGAATTATTTCTTTTCAGAATATCATAAACTTGCTACCATATTAACACATGCGACATGATTATCACATAATCCTGCTTATTATCTCGAGAATGATAACACAAAGAAAATTAACGAAAAATTATCCAAACATTTCAACTCTTACTCAAAATCTCATATAAACCAACAAATGGTGGATAGGGTTGTAACACCCCCTTCCAACCTCTTTCTTTACTTCTTACTATCCTCGGGAACCAACAAAATAGCAACGCAATGGCATAAAAGTCTAATGCTGAACACAAAATAGGGAACCTAAACAACTGAACTATAACCCAGCCCAATAACCTAAATTTAACCCTATAAGAGCTAAACTACACGCCCTTATCTTATGTGATCTTCCTATAACTCACTTTTGACAATCCTAAGCCTGTTTCAGTGACCATAACCTATAGCTCTAATACCAACCTGTGACGTCCTCCAAATCTGGGGTCTAGATTTTGGGGTCACTAACTGATAAACCATAATATAATAGGCATAACGGAATAAACTAATAAATATGACCCTTTGCATACAACTGGATCGATCACAGGTTATAGTATGAAACAGACATTAATACAAACCAAATGTTATTACAAGCCATATTTTTTTTAGTTTTACAAATTATTTAAATTTTATTACAAACCTCTAAACTATTCAAGCGTCCCAAAACAGTCTACCTGGAATACACCAAACTATTTACAAGCACTCGACTTCTGATCAAACCTGGAACTCAGGAATGCTCTAGCCTAGCTGAAAGAATCAGAATAATAAACAAGTTTGACGAAAGAAATGCTCAGCAAGCAGTATATAGCTTATGATTTAAAACAACAACCACAATATATCTGATGAGAAAAACCTCACAACAATATCAAAAACTGATATAAGTTTTGATAATAAACAACATTTTTATATATCTTTTTGTTTTGGATCAGAATCCTCGAACGACGGTGTGTTGCCGCCGGTGATCAGCCACGGAGCAACACCGGTATGCCGAAGCATATCCAACTAAACAAAGGGTACCGAAGGCACATATCTGTCTAGCAAGGTATTATATCTTGTATAATACATAGCTCATACTGGACCGCCGCCATGACCTCTTACGCAACCATCCTATCCATAAAAACAATTTTTAATCAAAGGAGTCAAATCAAGCAACATCCTTAACAACATAACTTCTCATTTCTCATGGTCCAGAATTATCTCAACAACTGATGGCGAAATAACTAAAACAATTAGTTATTCACTAATCTTGACTCAAAGTTTCACTGTATAGAGTAATTTGTAGCGAAATGTAAAAACGTTTTACTATTCTGAACTTAGAATAGGGAAATAGTACTTGCAATATAACACAAGGAGGTTCGAGAATATTTGCATAATGTAATTAACAATCTGATAAGTAGAATGATAAACTATTATGAAATTAGGATAGTACAGAAAAATTGCAATCTAGAATTCAAAATAAACATCACTTGAACGATAAGTGAAGGTAGGGATACTTGCCTGGTAAGTTCAATAACTTCTTACTATAAATCTGGCTTATAGCTGCTGGCTACTATCACCGTCTAACACTTGACTGCACTCCTTGCTACTCAGTTCTATAAACAAAATGACTATCTTAATTGACATAACCAAACTCAATCGACGTAACTATACGTCTTGACATCTATCCGAGCTTTTGTAACTAATCATGAAATTTTAAAACTGTAAACAGGTAGCATGTATATCACGTAGCACGTAATCATGGTATTCATATAACATGTAATCATATATCTCAGGCAACACATAAATCAGATAGTCAAAAGATGGGTCTCAATACATTCAGAACTGAAATCAGGTTAATAACAGAGTTTTATTGATCAGATACCGACTCAGAATGATTCACAATTAAATGACCTTATAATACAAAAGGAATTAGGCCTCAAAAGTATTTTTATTGAAAGCGTAATGTTTTTCTGACTCTATACGCGTTCGTTTCGTATTAAACGAACGAACGGTTTATTTATTATGAATAAAATAAGAATTAAATAGGAATAAATCAGTTAATAATAATATTAATTGATTTTTAAATACCAAAATATAATTTTTAAAAGCTTAAAAACAATTTTTAGAATTTATTTGAATTAATTATAAATAATTATATTTTATTTAACTATTTATAAATAAAATTAATTGATTAAATGAATTAACCAATTAATTAAATCTATAAATAATCAATTAAAACAAAGTATAAATAATTAAAACATATATTGATTTTTGAAAATAATAAAAGAAATAATTTTGTTGGAAATTAAAATAATAAAAAAAATTAAAATATAAAATAATTATTAAATGATTTTTAGAAATAACTAAATTGATTTTTTTGAATATAGGACAAAAGATTTTTAATTAAAAGTAAAAAGAATTTGTTAAAAACATTTTTCAGATTGGAAAAATAGGCTTGGAAGGATCAAACAGAGTCAGCCCCAAGAACATGGTCGGATTTCGTTTGAATGTCGCCGGAATCTCGCCGTTTTCTGGAAATTCCAGAATCTGGGCGAGCTCCGGGCGGCGTTCGAACCTCCGGCCAAACTCCGGCTGCCCGATTTCTATCCAAAAAACTTGTTTTTTTAGCGTTCTTCACCCCCAACCAATTTAACACATTTCAGCCATTTAATTCAACCTACAACGGCCTAAACGACCCTGGGAAGCGATAACGACGGTCGGGAAGTCATAGGAACCGGCGACCTGAGCTCTTATTCCGGCGAAACAGTGAAATCGACCAAACCACACCCAAAAATAAAGAATAATATATGAATTTAGAGCTAAAACTCACGCCAATTCAGTCACATAATCAAAATTGATAACCAAGGAACGATTAATTCGGAAAATAAAAAACAAAAACGAGTTTAAAACTAAAACTCGACTTATCAATTTCCAAACTAAAACATCGCTAAAAATGATTCCAATCGGTTGTAAACATCATGCTGAGACTAATTATAACATTTAAATCATCCAACCATTAACAGAAATCATAAATCGAATTTGAGTTCATATCGACAGAAATGAAAATCACAAAATACCTAACCTTATGTTGATATTCTGGTACCGAATTGAAGAGGAAACTCAGGGCTTTGATTTGTGATCAATATCGGCAAGAACGGATTAGAAATCAGTGATCAATCGATCGATTTCCTGATGAACAAACTCTAGAACCCTAAATCCCCAATTTCTGATTTTTATGTTATTTTTAGAAAATTTTGAAAATAACCTAAAATAAAATAAGATATATCTGCTATTTATATTAATCAAAAATTATACCCCAAAATTAATTTAGAGTGTTTTTATTCATATAACTAAAATAATTAAGCCCCAAAATAATAATTATGGGGAATAATTTTAAAAGTAATAAAATACAAAATTTATATCAAAATTCCCCAAAATTTGCGAATAATTCAAAAATGCAAAAAAAATGGGTATTTGAAATACGTATGATTCTATAAAAAATAAAACAATGAATTTTGTGGGTTTTGACGTCCCGGTGGGGTCCCAGTCCATTTAGTTTTGAGAAACCGAAACGATTACTAAATTAACAGAAAATCCCTAAAACACATAAAATGCATTCAAACACATATAAAACAAGATAAAATGAGTACCTCGATAAAGACGCTAATAAACACAGGTCCCGATTACATATCGATTCATATAATTGAAGTTTGAACACATATTAATGACTTGAAAAATTTTCTGGTTCACACGGGAACACAAATAACAGTTATAACATTTAATAACATGGAAATAATCACTTTAAACTTATAAAACACGTAATATATATTTATTTAACATAAAACATTCACATAATTTTCCCGGATATTACATTGACAGACCTAACTAAACATTATGGAAAAAGAAAATAATGTTGTTCATAAGAATGGCCAACCCATTGTATATTCAGATCCTCAAGAATGGGCCTTTCATCCCCATGGTAAGATTTGAGGAATTTACAAATGGATACATGGTTATTCCAGCACATTATGCTCCTAAAGATCCTTCAGAATATATTGAACTGAAAAAGAAAAAATCTCGCTGGATAATGGCCTGCAGCTGATCTTAATAGAGTCACTTGATAATGTAATGTACAATAACATTATCAACTATGACACGGGCAAACAGATCTGGGAGAAAATAGAGATCCTATGTGAAGGAACAGAGGAAGTTAGGTTAAATCGAAGGAGGATTCCGGTTTCTTAGTATGAAGGGTTTATGGCTAAACCAAAAGAATGAATTACTGAAGTTTTTGAAAGGTTCAACAAACTGATAAATGACTTATAGTTAAATGAAAAATATTATGAAGATGAGGAGATTAACCTAAATTTTTTTCTAGCCCTTCCTGACCATCTTGAACAAAAGATATCAGCCATAAGAGAAGGAAGAGATCTATGCAGAATGACTTTGGAAGTTCTATATGGAATCTTGAAAACTTATGAACTTGAGATGCTGCAAAGAAAGTCACTGAAAGCACAACATGGACATGTTGTTGATGGTTCCAGTGCTTTAATTGTAAATGACAGAGAAGAAAGTGAAGATGAGCAAGAAAATCAAGTTCCAGTTATTCAAGCTATAGAATAAAAGAACAAAGGACCTCAAAAGCAAGTTGTGCTAGAGTTGGAGGAAGATGAATATTACACCATAGATGAGCTAGATGAAATGGATAAATCCATGGCTCACTTGGCTAGGAAATTTTCCAACATAAGAGTCAAGAAGCCAAGGTTTTTCAAAAGCAAGGGACAATCTTCCAACAGCAACAATTGGAAACCAAAAGCTCAGTACAATTCAGCTAGCAAAGGTGGCTACAAAACAGGATCTGTGGACAGATCAAAGATAAGGTGCTTCAACTGTGATGAGTTGGATCACTTTGATACTAAATACAGAAAGCCCAAAAAGGTGAAGAAGGATAAAGCTTACTTGGAACTGGAAGCAAAGTATGAAGCTCTCTTGAAGAAACAGTCTGTAAAAGCATATATTGCAGAAGGAAAGAGTTGGGATGATACTGACAATGATGATGAAGATGAAGAAGTTGGAAACTATGCACTAATGGTTTTTGAGCATGAAGAAACATCCACATCAAAATTAGAGGCACTAACTCTAACGACTAATGATTTAAATGCTAGTCAATATAAGGATACTGTGGAAAAAATGAGTGTAGAGATGTTCTATATACACACTAGCATGGTGGCAGCTACTGAGGAAGTCAGTAGGCTAACCAAAGCTAATGAGAAGCTTGAGAGTGAGAAGCAAAAGCTGGATCTGCTGCTTGTAGAGCTTGAGTCAGTCAAGCAAGAAAATGATTATCTGAAAAACAAGTTGAAGTATGCTTCTGAAATTGAAGCTATGTTGAGGGAGAAGCTGAAAAAAAATGAAGTAAAGTTAAAGTATTTCAAGAATGCATCTGAGTTGGTTGGACAATACCATGAGAAAAACAAGCCATGTGCTAACATAGCTATTGGTCTTGACTATAATGCTTTGAACAACAATAAGAAAGTTGTAGGTGGTAAAGGAAAAGCTACTGAAAATGAAGATGTCCCAGCTATGCTGAGAAAGGTTGGTTCACCTATGTTCAAAGCATATGAAGTAGATTTCAGTGAAGAAAAGTTAATCAATAAGCAAGAAATTGCTGATAAAGATAATGGAAAGAAAAATGCAGAAATAACTCCAACTTCCAAAGATGAAAAGAAGCCCATGGCCAACCAAGATTCCAAGACACCTGTTAAGGAAGTAAAAACTAAAGATGCAAGAAAGAAAAAGAAGAATAGAAATGGGAAAATTGGGATAAACAAAAGCAACAACTTTGTATTTGTTGCAGATGCTTCAAGAAAACAATGTCAAAAATGTGGCTCTTTGAATCATCTAACTCACCTTTGTAAAAAGGTTGTTAGCAAGCCAGTAGAAGGAACATGCAAGTAAAATGAAGCAAATGCAAATGATCCCTAATCATTGTATGACAAGTTTGACTGCATCCCTTGCAACTTGAAAGTGATGAAGAGTTGTCATAAGCTGAGAGTAGACCTCAAAGAAGTGAATGTTGAATCTGCATGAAAAATGGAAAATGCACAACAGTACATGAACATTATTCTATCTGAATCCACTCATTCTAATTCTGCATATTCTGTAAAGAAGAAGAAAGTACCCAACATTTCATGGGTTTCTAAGCACACTTAATCCTCATTGTGTGCAAGACAAAAAGAAGAAAGTCATATAGATCGTAGATAGTGGATGCTCAAGATATATGACAGGTGAAATGACCCTGCTATCACAGTTTGAGGAGAAGGTTGGACCATTAGTGACTTTTGGAGACAACAACAAAGGTTTCATAATGGGATATGACAAATTGATTTCCAGGAAATGTTGTCATAGAAAATGTAGCACTGGTAGCTAGTATTCAAGTAAATCTTCTAAGTGTCAGTCAATTTGCAGACAAAGGATTCAAGGTCTCATTTGACAAAGAAGAATGCACTTTTATCAGCAAAAAGACTGGTGAAGTTGCTCTGAAATGAGCAAGGAAGGGAAGCTTATTTGTTGCAGACTTGGACTCATCAAATGAGATGGAATTTGTTACTTCTACACCAAAGAATCTGTAGAGCAGAGTAAGCTGTGGTATAAGAAACTGTCTCACCTGAATTTTAAGGCAATCACCACTCTAGTCAAAAAGGAGTTAGTGAGAGACATGCCCAACCCGAAGTTTTCTCAGAATGTTTGTGAATCTTGTCAAAAAGGAAAAATGAAGAAATCAAGTCACAAAAGTAAAACTGTGAATTCTATAAGTGCACCTTTACAACTTATTCAAATGGACTTATTTGGACCAGCATGTCCTGTTAATTTCAAGAAAGAAGTATACACTTGTGATGGTGGATGACTACCCAAGATACACATGGGTAGAATTTATGAACTCTAAAGATGAAACTCCACACATCATAATTGAACACATCCAGAAGATTGAGAAGCAGGCTGAATATCAAGAATGTGTGAAAAGATTGAGGAGTGACAATGGCACAAAATTCAGGAATGCAACCTTAACAGAATTCGTCAAAGACAAAGGCATTGTTCAAGAATTCTCAGCAGCTAGGACACCTCGACAAAATGGTATTGTTGAAAGAAAAAATAGAACATTAGTGGAGGCTGCTAGAACAATGCTGTAAGATGCCAAGTTGCCAACTATTTTTTGGGAAGAAGCTGTGAACACTGCTTGCTATACTCAAAAGAGATATCTCATTAACAAGAATCTTGGAAAATCACCTTACTCATTGTCTAAGAGAAAGCCTACTGTGAAGCATCTTCATGTGTTTGGAAGCAAGTGTTATTTTTTGAAGGATAACTCTGAATATGTGTGAAAATTTGACTCTAAAGTTTTTGAGGCAATATTTCTGGGATATTCATTGGAAAGAACTGTCTACAAGGTCTATGTGCTTGAACAAAAGAAAATTATGGAAAGCACGGATGTTACTTTTGATGATGACAAGTGCCCAGTCTTGGAATGCCTTGATGAAAATGAAGTTGAAGCCCTAAAGTTTGAAAATCTCAACATTGATAGTGATTCTGATGATGAATCTGAAGTCAACACAAATCAAAGAATAGATGAAGAGTCAACTGAACAAGTGAATCATGAGAATGAAAGCTCATCTCATGTACCTGAATTTGACAGCACAGACTCAGGGGGAGAAAGAGAAGAAGGTTCTGCAAATCATACCAATGGTGAAGAAAATACAGAAAACTCAAGTCAACAAACTCACACCAGAAAGTGGGATAGGAGTCACACTAGAGAAGCAAATATTGGTGATCCAACTGCTGGAGTGAGGACTAGAAATGCAACTGTAAATGAATGTCTACATGCATGTTTTCTTTCACAAATTGATCTAAAGAAAACTGAAGAAGCTCTACTTGATCCTGATTGGATATCTGCTATGCAAGAGAGCTAAATCAGTTTAAAAGAAATAAAGTTTGGGAGTTGGTTCCTGACCAATGAACAAAAGTGTAATTGGAACAAAGTGGGTGTACAGGAACAAGATGGATGAAAATGGAATTTTCACCAGAAACAAAGCAAGGTTGGTTGTAAAAGGGTATTCATAGGAGGAAGGAATTGACTGTGATGAAACTTTTGCTCCAGTTGCAAGACTTGAAGGAGTAAGAATTTTTCTTGCATTTGCTTTACATTCAAATTTTAAAGTATATCAAATGGATGTCAAGAGTGCTTTCCTTAATGGTGAGTTGGAAGAAGTTTATGTGCAATAGCCACCTGGCTTTGAAGATCCAGAAATTCCAAACTTTGTATACAAGTTGTTCAAGGCTCTCTATGGACTAAAACAAGCACCTAGAGCCTGGTATGACATATTTTACAGATTTTCTACTAAAATATGGATTCACTAGAGGGAAAATAGACAAAACTCTTTTCTACAAGAAGTATGGTGATGATATTATCCTAGTTCAGATTTATGTGGATGATATTATCTTTGGTTCTACAAATGAAAAGCTTTGTCAAATATTCTCTAAACTTATGTAGAGTGAATATGAAATGAGTATGATGGGGGAATTGAGTTACTTTCTTGGACTTCAAGTCAGCCAAAGAAGTGATGGAATCTTCATCAGCCAAATTAAGTATGTCAAAGATTTATTGAAGAAGTTTGGTATGGTTGATTGTTCACCTGCATCTACACCTATGTCTACAGCTATAAAGTTGGATGAAGATAAAAAGGGCAAAAGTGTAGATATTTCAAGCTATAGAGGAATGATTGGATCTTTGTTGTACTTAACTGCAAGTAGACCACACATCATGTTTGCAACATGTCTGTGTGCAAGATTTCAAGCCAATCCAAATTAATCACAGTTGATGGCTGTGAAGAGAATTTTCAGATACTTGAAGGGGACTCCAAACTTGGGATTATGGTATCCTAAGGGAACTGGTTTTGAAGCTGCTGGATACACAGATGCAGATTTTTCTGGATGCAGGGTTGACAGAAAGAGCACTAGAGGAAGCTGTCAGTTTCTTGGACAAAGACTTGTATCCTGGTATAGCAAGAAACAACAATATGTGTCAACTTCCACAGCTGAGGTTGAATTCATAGATGCTAGAAATTGTTGTGCTCAAGTGCTTTGGATTAGAAATCAGCTACTGGATTATGGCCTAGTGTTACACAAAATCCCTATTATATGTGACAATACTAGTGCTATATCTATTGTGGCTAATCTAGTTAATCATTCTAGAACAAAGCACATTGATGTAAGGTATCATTTTATTAGAAAACATTTTGCAAATGGTACAATTGAGCTCATTTTTGTTCCGACAGAAAAACAATTAGCTGACATTTTTACTAAATATTTGGATTAAGCAACTTTCACTAGACTTGTAGGTGAAATTGGAATGTTAAATTCTTCATCCTAAGGCAAGAACTCAGCTAATATTTTTGCAGCAGATTAATTTCTAGTAAATCAAAATTAATTTGATTTAATTGGAAATTTTCTTGAATATGATTTATTAATATTTCAGAAGTCTCTGCATATTTATTTTTCAAAATTCAAAATTTAACTTGGAATTTTTCAATTCTAAGAAAACTGTCTAAATGTTGATTTGCATTTCAATATGCAAAATTAGCATAAGGCAGAATCAAAGTGATCAGAAGTATATAGAGAAGTGAGTTCTCGATAAATCTAATTGACTTGGCGACAAGTCATTTTAAGACTTCTCGAGTGAGTTCTCGATAAGACAATTTTTTGACTGCTCGAGGGACTTCTCGATAAGCTTTATTATGACTTATTGATATGTCATTATTGAGTTCTCTACAAGTATTAACTCAAAGAGTTCTCTACATAGACTTATAAATAATTCATTACTGAGATAATTTATTTTATTAAATTATTTAGTTAAAATACTTTTTACAAAATCATTCTGATTTTATTTTGATTTACTCAAATAAAAATTAGAAACAATTAAGTCCATTTAGGACAAACTGGGTATTTATTTGACATCTCAACAATTCATTTTCTAGTTCTCGATAAAAGTCAGGAAAATGACATATTGATATGTATTTATTCTTTTAATATGACTTCTCGGTAAACAAATCCCAAACGTCCATTTTTAGTTCTCGACAAGTCATTTACCTTTTACTATAAATACCCAGACTTCTCGACATACACATCCTTACGCCTTTGAGAACTCTAAGTGACCTAGAATTTTCAAATCTAAACCAATTTCTCTCACATTTAGAACTCTTTCTCTCTAAATTTTCTTACCAATTAAACTTCATACTCTTCTCGATGGCATCAAACACTATTGTACCCCTTTTCCCAAAAGAGACAAACTTTCTTGCAATTCTGGATGCAAATCAAGCTTTCAAAAGCTTTGTGAAGTTTCTGTCTGAAACATATTTTGTGGGGCTCTTACTGCTAATCATGTACTCTACTTGGATGTGTTAAGGGATTTCTGGACTACAGAAGTGACAAGAACAGTGGTGCATGAGAATCAAGCTGCAGCAATTGTGATAAATTATACAATCAAGGGCCAACAGGTGGAGATTACTGAGAATGATGTCAACATGGCTTTAGGCATACCTATTGACAAGTTGGTGGATGTTCCAACTCTGGATGAGCTTTATGAATTCATGGACTTCATCAATTACTCTTAAAAGATTAATCTGGAAAGCATGAACAAAAAGAACCTGAGGAGGTCTTTTCTTTTCGATTCAGTAATAAGGGCTTTCACCTACAGAAAGTCAGGATTTGACAACATTCAATTGTTGTCCAGAAGTTGGTCTACTCAATGGCTCACAGTAAACAGATCAATGTAGGACGTTACATCTTGGAGGAATTGAGCACAGGCTAACAATGCTATTAGTATCAAGAGGCAAGGAAATATTTCTTTCTAGATTCATTATATCGGCTTTAAACTATAAAGTAAATGACATATATATGATAGATAGTATAGATAGATCATTAATAGGCAATTGTAAGCAAGTGTCCAAAATTCCATTTGGATCACTATCTACAAAGAATAAGGTGCAGGTGGGTGTTAAATTAACTCCATTCATGTTAGAGAAATTTAGGAATTATCCCTATACTATGCCTGACATGAGGTCCAATGTAATTCAATCTAGTACAGTAATGGTCCCTGAACCTGTGGAAGTACAAACACAGGAACACCAACATGGACCTTCCAATGCTGAGACCCCTTCTTCTATACCAGTAGTTGCTAAGAAGCCAACCATTTCATCCTCTCAAAAGGGTGAAGTGAGTAAAAAGAAGAAAAAGCAGGCACCTTTACCAATTATCAATGAGAGTGGTGAGGATGACACACAAATAGAGTCTACCTTGGTCAAGAAACCAAAGAAGGCTAAAAACTTAGAGCTGACCACTCATGCCACATCTGCATCCTCTCAAATGGATGTAGTTGTAAAAGAGGGACAAAAACAGACTCTAGGGGCATCCTCTCAACTGGGTGTCTCTATTAAAAAGAGCACTCTCCCTAGTGCACATTTTAAAGAGTCTGCACCATCACTTGAACACATTCAAGTGTATGAAAGAAGGAATAAGGATAACACACACAAGGAGAGCACAACACTTGAAGCTCCATCTTCTATTCAGGGGGAGCTGCCAACACTCCAATATGAGATTCAAACTTTGATTTCTAAAATTTCTTCATCTTATAATCAAACACTTGAATCTGATCTTCAAGTGTTTCCAACATTAAGTGACATGGTTCAAGAAACTGTGCTCACCACCCAGACACCAAATCTAGATGGGCAGAGGCTACTAGCTGGGGTAGACCTTGATGACACCATCACAAACATGGGGGATCCATCAGTTCTTACTGAAGACCTCATGGTAGTTACAGATGCACCTTTATGTGCAAATCAGCCTTCACAGGATGTAACGTTTGATGGGAGTACCCCTGAAGGGGAGCTATCTAAATCCTCTCCAATTTAATTGAAGGTTCCTGTCACATGAACAACTCCCCTCAAAACCCTAGCTGAAATTGCACTAATAATTGAAGCTAGAAGTTTAATTGCCAACGATCCTGCTATAGGGAAGGCAAGATTAGCACATTTAAGTATAAGCTCACTGCAAAATAAGCAAGGGTTTGAGGCTAGAGTACATGATAGTAACCTAGCTAACTCCCCTCCAAATCAAATGGAGGTTCCCACATTAAGTGAGGAACAACAAACTGTCAAAATCGCAGCGCAATATGTGAGTCAAACTGTGGCCTCAGTCACAGGTGGTTCTAATCCTTCAGATCAACCTTCTACTTCTCAAACATAACAACAACACCTCATCTCCCATGGTTACAGGCAGCTGAAGCTCAACCAACAACTGTAGATGATCTTCTAGTTGATCAGTTGTCTGGACTTGCTCAAATCTCTCAACAGCTGTTGACTTCAGATATATCTAACCAGGATTATCATACCATAATTCTTACATATCAAACAAAGGTCTAAGAATAACAAGCTAAAATTGTTAATGAAGTTGAACAAGATGGCAACTGTGATGATTGGCTGAACAAGGACTACAGTCTTGAGATGGAAGTTGTTTTGGCTAAATTCAGGGAAGATTATTTGACCATACTGGGAAGCAATGCAAAAGTTTTAATTTCTGAGGAAGTCTATGATGCAGTTAATGAGGTTCATAAGGCTCAACTCAAAGCTTTTCACCTGTTTGGTAAAGCAATAGAAATCAAATTAACTGGTCATGAAGACAAGATTAGAAAGCTAGTAAAAGAAAAGATGGATGAGATCATTCCTTCCCAAGTCACAATCACCTCCAAATTCCAACATTTTGCTGATCAAATGGCAAGAGTTGATTTGACTTCTCTGGAAAAGGATGTCAGAAATCTCAGACAATCCTTCATAACTTTGCATGAGGTGGTTCAACAACATATTGTTAACTCCAATGATACAAAGATCAAGTTGAACTAGCTTCACCAAAGTCGGTATGAGCCTTCTACATTGATCATAGAAGGAATCAAACAAGCTGTTCAAGACACCTTTGGTACCTCTCTTCCTTCTAGTTCTCAACAACCAATATCTACATCAACAAATCTGCAACTTCAAGCTCTTCAAGAATAAGTTTCAACCTTGCAATCCTCCAATGACTCACTCACAGCTCAAGTGCAAGCTCTCATTACACTAGTGCAGAGTCAACAAGCAGACATACAGACCTTGGTGGACTCCCACAAGCATTTACAAATGCAAAATACTATAGCTTTGGGAGCTATCATGGGAAAGCTCAACATTCCATTGCCTGCACTTCCTGAGACTGTGAGGCCAGAAATTCCAACTCCCTTACTCATGCCTGTTCCCAAGACTAAGGGGGAGATAAAAGCTAAGATTCAACAATCTAGCGATGCTGGTAAATTAAAGGACCCTGGCAAATTGGCATCTTCTACTAAAACTGGTCAAAGTTCTTCAAAAGCTCAACTATCTAAAGATGTTAGAAATGATAGATTTCTAAAAGCTGCAGAAGGACCATGTCAAGGTCAAGAATTCAATAAACTTCTAGCAGGATTGTCACATACAAGAAAGCTTTGGAAAACAACATCAATTTTGTTAGAGTGGTGATTGTTAAGATTGATAACTTTCTAGATAAGAGGATTGTAGCTAATGTCAATAATTGTGGATTGGACAGATGTCTACAGGTGTCTCTCTCCAATATTCAAAAAATGAGAGCATCTGAGATGGATGTAGTGATTGACAAGGTACAAGTAGTTATTCCAGAGGACACCTAATTGTTATATGAACTCAAGAAGGCTCAGATAGATGCTTTTCCTGAAGCCTCTCTCTAGGGTGGCCTACTATTAGGACCCAATTTGTTTGTAGAAGGGGGGTTGAATGCAAACAATACCGTTTAATCGAATAAAATGCGGAATAAAAAGGTGAAACAAAATTCAAGTTATATAAAACTTTTATTAAACTTGAAAGGTGTTACAACAACGGTATCTGTTACAAGGGATTAATCTCAAATCAATTATTACAAATCTAGAATAAATTCGACATGAACTTTTTCTATTTTTGCAATGAAAAGATCAAATGCTAAATGCAATTTGAGATTAAGTTCTAGGGATTTTAATCCGCTAGATTGTTACACAAGAACAAGATAAATAATTCTAGTGGTTTGGATTTAACTTTACAATCTAGAATTTTGATCTTGAATAGAGCATATGAAAAATGAAATGATTTGCTTTTGTTTATGCTGTGTTCTTGACTTGTGTGTTCTGTTTGAATAATTGCATGAATGTCTTCTGCTTTCTGTTGTTTAAGTAAACAAAACAATCCAGTTGAATCAGCAAGACTTTCGGCAAGACAATCAAATGAACTGGCATGACAATCCATTTCAACTGGTAGGACTTTCGGTGAGACTATCCTTTTGAACTAGCAAGACAATCCCAATAGCTAGCAAGACAATCAGAATGAACTAGCAAGACTTTCGGTATGACTATCAATTGTCATACCGATTGTCATAGTAGTTCAAATCATATTGTCTTACTGAATTATTAATAGATTTTAGTCTAATAAAAATTCTGAAAATCCTTAATATTAATTCTGAATTAATTAATCAATTAATTCAATTAATCAATAAATTAATCTTTGCAGATATAAGTTATTTTCTTAATTAAATTATATGACTTAATTAATTAATAGAGAATTAATACTAATCTTGAGCAGCAACCATTCTTCTGAAAATCTTCTGAAAATCACTGTCAATTATGAATCAATTCCACCACTTCAATATTGACACTCGATGTACTGTCTGGTTCATGAGTGACTAACTTCCGTGACATTTCTTCAAGCCTTAACCTTGATACTCTTGATTTTCTTCAGACTAAATTTTTGTAATTAATTGATACCCTGACGAGATCTCTGTCACTTGATTAAATCCACAATCTTGATTTATATCACTGAGGCTTGATCAATTTCTTGAGCTTCTTCCAGTTAATTAAGTCTTCAAGTCTGTAGATGAATAATGTTTCTTAACCCTTTGACAGATGTTACTTTGTGAGATCTCTCTGACGATAGATCCACTATTTACTTATTACATTATTATTTGAGTTGAGTTAAATCCTCGAATAAACAAATAGGCTATGACATATGCCTTTCAATCTCCCCCTATTTGCTTGTTAGACAATAACAACAAATACCTAGAGGATAACTCAACTAACAAATAAGAAAAAGATATAAACAGTAATGCAAAGTAAATAGCAGAAAAGTTCTGGATTATATTTAACATTTTCCAGATTCCAAAAGAAATTTACAAGTGAATATAAGATAGATGTTCCTCTAGCCTGAACATATAACTACATTATTCTATCTTAATTCATAAAGCTCTAATCATATTACATTGAGTTTTGAGCTAATTGACTTCAGTTGTCTTCTCTTCTGACTTCACCTTCTTCTAAATCTTGAAGCAACTCCTTGTCAAAGACACGATCCTTTTCTGAAGTGAAGCTTGCTGGTCTAACTGGTTGAACTCCAACTGACTTCAGCTTATTCTTGAACTGATTGTACCTTTTAATATTCTTTTCACAATAAGCTTGAATCAAATCAGCAGCTTGAGTCTTCAATATGGATGAGTATCCAGCAGTTCTTAAATGATGTTCCATCCAGACCAGATGCTTAGCTGAGTAGTCTTTAAGAGATTGTGCATCTAGCTGACAGATTTGAAGACAATCAGACTTAAAGAATCTCACCTGATGAGGATTGTTGACCACTTGAGGACTAGCCCTGCTGGCAAACTCTTTAAGCCTTTCTCGAAGAACTTCATTCAATTATGAGCTTCTTTTTAGTTTGTTGAGAAGAACCCAAATCTCTGACAAAGAACGATTCTCAAACAGATGAAGTGACACCTTAAAAGATCCTTCACTCTGACAATATACAAAAATGCTCATCTCATTTAGGGATCTGTCAAAAGCAGTTGTGATCCTTGAGACTTCAGTCTTGATAGCATTCATGTACATGTCATTGTTAGGATTTGAGATTTCCAGCTTGTCAATAAGATGTAGGAACTGCCTATCATTGTTAGTGCTCAGCTGAGGCATATCAAGTACTCTCCTAGCTTCATCCCATTTTTCACCAATCTTCAGTCTGACATCTCTTCTCCTTTCTTGAGCCTTAATGTCATGAAGACGTTGTTTTTGAAGAGTTTCTGTTCTTTGTATGTCTTTCCTCATGTCAATGATCTGGGAGACCTTTTTGAGTTCAGCTTCTTTTCTTTTCATCTCTGACTGCTGCTGCTGAAACTCTTTCTCAAAGATAGGATCCACTGTAGCTTCCTCTTCCCATTCTCCAAAATCACTTTCCTCTTCAGCTTCAAATAAACCATCTTTATCTTCCAAGACTGGTTCAGTGGGAATGTCAAAAATATCAAAATCATCATGTTCTCCACTGTAGCAGACATCATCAGCCTTTCCTTTGTCTCCAGCAGATGTATCTTTTTCTTTTCCCTTTCCACTACTCCCTTTCTTCTCCCCCTTAGTTGAGGGATCCTCTACTGACTTTCTTTTAGAACCTCCATCACCTCCAGAGCCTGAGCCTCCACCAGACGGCCCTTTAAAGTAAGTTATTTGTTCTTCATTAGGGCAGTGAGAATTCTTGATCATGAAATACAAGTGTTTCATCCCTTCATTAAGATGTTCCATGCCCGTTTCTATCTTTAGAAATCTGGAGGAGTCCAGTGAATGATTCATTTCAACCAGGTCTTCAAGAGAAGTTATTCTTGTATGTAGAGAGCAGAAGTTAGAAATGTCATCAGCTGATAAAGTTGGAGTTTCCTGAATGGAATTGAGCTTTGGTATGACAGTGGTCTTGAGATCTGAGATATCATTCCTAATGAGTGCCAGCTGATTGTTGACAGAGGTGGAAGAAGAAGACCGTTCAACCACTTGTGCTTTGAATGATTTAGCTTCAGCTTGGCTTTTAGCAAGTTCTTCTTTTAAAGCAGCAATTTGAGCTAACAGGTTTTTAGTGTCTGTGTATGTGTGTGCTCTCACCTGAATTTCACTCGTGTTTGGTTTACTCACCTCTCGTGCTTGTGTTTCTCTCAATATAATTGCTCGTGAGGAGTCTTCCTATTGCTGTTCTTCTGTACCTGCAGTTAAAATCACCCTAGCCTCTTCAAGAGAGGTCAGTGGTGGTGCAATGGGAATTCGCGAGTCCCGATCCTCAGTCAAACCTATCATTTCATGTGAAATAGATGTCTGAATTGCTTCAGGGATAGATTGACCGAGTTGCCCTCCACTTTCTCCAGATAAATCTGCGAGTGGAGAATCCCGTGAGGGAGACAGAGGTATTGGATCTGGGAGGGGAGAAAATGACTCTATTAAAGGTGGCTGAGAGTCAGATTTTTCCTCAGAAGCATGTGACTGCTCTTCTGCCGTAATTATGGCAGGCACTGTAACCGACTCTATGTGCACTCCTTGCTCTGTGTCCTGAGTATCATCTGTGGGTATGTATGGTTCCATTGTGAGTAACAGAATTGTGCTTGACTCAGTAAAAGATGCCATGGCCCTATGGCGAATTTCAATAGATTCATCCTGTTGAGAGAATGTCTCTAGTAACTGTTCATTGGCCATTTCAAAGTCCATGTCCTGTTGGGAGGACAAGGATGGGCTTTCAGATGCCTCAGTATCTGTTCTTCTTTTCTTGGGAGGAGGCAGAGCTGAGGGTTCACTCACATTTAACAATACACTACTTCCTATTAATCTTCTGGGTAATATTTTAGACAGTGGGGGAGAGGTTGAGATAGGTTGTGACTCTGTGTTTGGCTCTATGACCTGAGATTGAAGCTGTGGTTCTACAACTTCATGGTCAACCCTATCAACCACTGGGGGTCTTTCAACAGAAGTAGGAATGGAGTGAGAGTGAGGAATTACTACCTGTAATGGAAGAGCATCTGATGTTGGAGGAGCCTGGGTGGCTTGAACCACTGGAGGTTGAGCTTGCTGTTCATGACCGGGAAGATTGAAAATAGGTAAGGGAATATAAGTGGCCATGAAAGCAGATACAAGTACTGGAACTTGCATGAATTTGAAGGTTGTGTCTTGGCGGGTGTAAATCTTTTTGCTTACAAGAGGGGGTTCGGTTACTGCGGAGTTAGCAAAAAGGGCTTTGTGGAGGTTGTGCAAATCAGTCTAAGCAGATCGACATTTAAAATCACATTTGATTTAATAGCAGAGCTAACAATCGAATGATCATTTAAAAATTTAATCCATGGCTTAAATTTTTCCACATCACATTTTTCTGGATTAAAATAACCAACCTGATTATGCGCAACAATTTGGAAATTGAGAGCCATTAAAAATATAATAAAACACACACTTTCAGAATTTTAAGAATAATATTAAGAGAATTCGAATTAAAAAAAATTAATAATTCGAATTAAGTCAATTATATTCGAAAAACTTAGAAAGTAATGTATCTCGTTAAAATTCTTAACTCGCACTAACAAATCTGAAAAACCACATAAGACACAAAATAATAATAAATAACACAAGAAAAACACACAAAACAAAACAAAAGTTAATACCCAATTATAAATAAGCACACACAGATTTAAAGAACGAGAAAAACGATTCGAAAACGAAAAAAAATTTGAAAAAATTTGGCAGCACTTCCTCACTGTATGTATACACACGTATGTATATGTAACAGTGAAGTGTGCTGAGTAAAAACTCGAGCAAAAGAAATACTAATGGCGGTTGAGATGGTTCGAAGAGAGAGAGAAGAGAAAGACTGTTGAAATTTGGAAAAAATGAACTGAACTGATGAAAATTAAAACACACACAAAAACGATTAAGTAGTATAACTGGTATGACAATCGGATTGTCATACCGATTGTCATACCAGCTTAAAGACAGAAAAAAAATTGAAATAAAATTAATAAACACTAAATATATATAACTGGTATGACAATCTGATAGTCATACCGATTGTCATACCGATTGTCATACCAGCTTAAAATAAAAGAAAAAATATATATATATAAGGTTTATAACTGGCAAGACAATTGATAGTCATACCGATTGTCTTGCCAGTATAAAACTATACTGATAACCAAAATAACACAATTATATACTGAAATGACTTTCAGCAAGACAATTTCAATTGTCTTGCCGATTGTCATTCTGAAAATAAAACAATTATAAACAGAATTAGTATGTACATATTTATATATATATGTACTGAAATGATTTTCAGCAAGACAATTTTAATTGTCTTGCCGATTGTCATTCCAGTAGAAAGACAATTATATACTTACAGAAAATATTTATAAAAACAAAGACAATATTTCAGAATTAATTATTTTTATTCCAAAAATAGATTTCTGTTGAATTTTAGCAAATAAAATTCATAGAAAAATATTTTTAGAGAAAATAAAATATTCTGAGATATTTGAAGTTAACAAGTAGAGTAAATAAAACAGATAAGATAATATAAATTTCATAGAATTAAGCAAGAAACATGATAAAATGATAAAATAAATTTGCAAATGAATTTTTCATTTATGAAAAATTCATTTGTAAATTCATTCAAGAACAGATCTCAGATATTAACTAGATTAATCACTAAAACTATTCAACATACCCAATTTACCAACTAATCTGGTAAATGTGGATTCATCAAGTGGTTTAGTGAAAATATCTGCTATTTGTTCTTCTGTTGGAACAAAAAATAGTTCAACAGTACCATTCATGACGTGCTCTCTAATAAAATGATACCTGATGTCAATGTGTTTTGTCCTCGAGTGCTGCACAGGGTTGTTGGTGATGGCTATTGCAATTGTATTGTCACATAAAATAGGAATTTTATTCAATACAGAGCCATAGTCTCGTAGCTGGTTCCTAATCCACAAGATCTGAACACAGCAGCTTCCAGCAGCAATATATTCAGCCTCGGCCGTTGAGTTGGAAACTGTTTGTTGTTTCTTGCTGTACCACGAGACTAGTCTGCTACCTAGGAATTGACAACTCCCTGAGGTGCTTTTCCTATCAACAACACTTCCTGCATAAGCTGAATCTGTAGATCCAACAAGGTTAAAACCAGATTCTTTAGGGTACCAAATACCTAGATTTGGTGTTCCCTTAAGATATCTTAAGATTTGTTTAACAGCAACGAGATGAATATCTCTAGGATCCGCTTGGAACCTTGCACATAAGGATGTAGCATACATAATATCTGGTCTACTTGCAGTAAGATAGAGTAACGAGCCAATCATACCTCTGTAGCTTGTGACATCTACCTTAATGGAGTTTTCACATGGTCCAAGCTTGACAGCTGTAGTTGATGGAGTCCTTGCTGATGTAGAATCCTCTAGATTGTACTTTTTGAGGAGTTCCTTGAGATACTTGGATTGACAAATAAATGTTCCATCTAACCTTTGATTTACTTGTAATCCAAGAAAGAACTTCAGCTCTCCCATCATGCTCATTTCAAACTTGCTGTGCATTAACTTAGCAAATCTCTTACAGAGATTATCATTAGTAGACCCAAATATTATATCATCCACATAGACCTGGACTAATATAGTATCATTCTTATGTTTTTTAGAAAAGAGAGTTTTGTCTATGACACCTGTAATAAAGCTATTTTCAAAAAGAAATTCAGAGAGAGTGTCATACCATTTTCTCGGAGACTGTTTGAGTCCATAGATAGCCTTGAAAAGAAAAAAGACAAAATCCAAATGATCTGGATCTTCAAAACCAGGAGGTTGCTCTACATATACCTCTTCATCCAGCTTTCCATTTAGAAAGGCGCTCTTGACATCCATTTGATAAACTTTAAAGTTTGAGAATGCTGCGAATGCCAGAAATATCCTGATGGCCTCAATCTAGCCACTGGAGCATAGGTTTCATCATAATCAATGCCTTCAGCTTGAGAATACCCTTTTGCTACCAGTCTTGCCTTGTTTCTTGTAACCACACCATCTTCATCTAGTTTATTCCTGAATACCCACCTAGTACCAACAGCTTTCTTGTGTGTAGGTCTAGGTACCAGTTTCCAGACTTGTTGACTTTCAAACTGATTGAGCTCATCTTGCATAGCAATCACCCAATCTGGATCAGTTAGTGCTTCTTCAATCTTCTTAGGTTCCATCTCGGAAAGAAATCCTGAGAACAGACACTCGTTTTGAGTAGCACGTCTAGTTCTGACTCCAACATCTGGATCACCAATAATCAACTCAAAAGGATGAGCTTTATTCCAGACAGTCTGTCTTGGAAGATTTGATCTTGATGATTCGCCTTGAAATTTATTGGGATGTTGTGTCCTACTAGATGATTCTTTAGCATTTCCCCCTGAGTTGTTGCCATGTTGACTTGAAGATTCTCCGTCAGTAGCAGTGGTATCTCCATTGTTGCCAAAGTTTCCATCACTATTACCTTGAGTATCATCATGATTAACAGGTTCTTCACCAGCAACAAACTCAGGTTCTTGACCATGTTCTGATTCTGAATCTGACATATCATCAAACTTCAGTTTCTCAGAAGGATCTTCAGTTTGGATAATAGGGAGTTTAGTGTCATCAAATGTAACATTGACACTTTTAGTTACTTTATGTTGATCAATGATATACACTCTGTATGATCTTCTTCCATATCCAACAAAAATACCCTCATATGCCTTTGCCTCAAATTTACCACGACGATCATCTCCATCCTTGAGCACGAAGCATCTGGCACCAAATACATGAAAGTATTTGATAGAAGGTTTCTGTTCATTCAAAATCTCATAAGGAGTTTTCATGAAGTCTTTGTTGATTAGAGTTCGATTCTGAGTATAACATGCAGTATTGACAGCTTCAGCCCAAAAATACATTGGAAGACCTGATTCACTTAACATCGTTCTTGCAGCTTCAATCAATGTACGATTCTTCCTTTCTACCACTCCATTTTGCTGAGGGGTTCTAGGAGCTAAAAATTGTCTGGTAATCCCTTTGTCTGTACAGAATCCATTGAGAAGTGAATTCTTGAATTCTGTTCCATTATCTGACCTTATTGCTCTAACAGGGACATTAGAATCTAACTCAATCATCTTGATATGATCAATCATACCTTGTGGTGTTTCATCCTTAGAGTGAAGAAATAAAACCCACGTATACTTGGAATAGTCATCAACTATCACAAGATAGTAACACTTCTTTGACATCGAAAGGACATTAACTAGTCCAAATAAATCCATGTGCAATAACTGCAGAACACCAGTTATGGATGATGTGTCAGTGCCTCTGTGACTTGTTTTCTTTGACTTTCCTTTCTGGAAAGCCTCACATAGTCCTTCTGGGGAGAATTCCAGCTGAGGCAGACCTCTGACCAATTCTCTTTTGACAAGAGAATTCATTATTTTGAAATTGAGATGAGAAAGTCTCTTGTGCCATAGCCAACTCTCATCTGACGATGCCTTTGCATAGAAACAATTGACTTCAGGATTGTTTCCAGAGTTCATGTCAGCTACGAACAGATTTCCTTTCCGGATTCCCATCGAGGAGGGTTTTTCACTTTTCTTGTGCAGAATCTGACACTTCAGCTTGTCGAATAAAACATTATAGCCGTTGTCACAGAACTGACTAATGCTAAGCAGATTGTGTTCAAGTCCTTGCACAACATACACATTTTCAATGATAACATTTCCAGCTAGCAAACAGCCATATCCCTCCGTTAAACCTTTGCTGTTATCTCCAAAGGTAACCACTGGGCCAGCTTTCTCAACCACATTTGATAGCAGGGCTCTATCTCCGGTCATATGTCTTGACGATCCGCTGTCAAGAATCCACACTACCGGTTGTACCTGTTTAATGCCCTCTTTTCTTGACGATGAGGTATTTGCATCACTAGCCATGAGAGCAAGATTCCCAACTTCTTCATCTTCACTGTCAGTATCATCCCAGCTTCTTCCCTTTGCCAGGTAAGCCCTTTCAGATTTACTCATCTGATTAGAATCATAAGAGTTCTTCCTAAATTGTTTTGGCTTCCTGCATTCTGTGGCAAAGTGTCCCAACTCATTATAGTTGAAGCATCGAATGGTGCTTCGATCAACCATCCCTGTTTTGTACCCACCACTGCTGGTGTTAGAGGATGAAGATCCACCTTTCTGGAATCTGTTGTAGTTGGACTTGTACTTGAACTTGGGATTCCTTTTGAATCTGACATTTGAGAATCTCTTGACAATCAGGGCCATTGACTCATCCTCCAATTGCTCCAGTTCTTCCAAGGAATAAAAATCATCTCCTGATTCATTTGTAGTAGGAGGATCAAATTCTGCTACTATCACATTTTCTTCAACCTTGGAAGACTGTACCATTCTTTCTGACTGTTGAGATTGTTGATGTTGTTGATCTTCAGCTACTAGAGCAGTAGACGTGCTGACCACTCTTCCTTTCCCGTAAACTTCCTTCTGCTGAATCTGCTCCAACTCATAAGTCTTTAACACACCATAGAGCCTTTCCAAAGAAATTTCACTCAGATCTCTTGCTTCTCTTATGGCAGTGATTCTATGTTCAAGATGAGTTGGCAGTGTTAAAAGGAACTTTTTGTTGACCTCCCTGATGGAATAGTATTTACCATTAATGTTCAGGTTGTTGATCAATGCATTGTACCTCTCAAACACTTCAGTGATTCCTTCTCCTGGATTTGATTTAAAGTATTCATACTCAGAGGTTAGGATTTCTAACTTGTTCTCCCTAACTTCCTCTGTGCCTTCATTAATAACCTCAATAGTTTCCCAGATATGTTTGGAATCTTTACAATTCATCACATGTCTATTCATCAAGGGATCAAGGGAATCTACTAAAATTAATTGAAGGCTAGCATCCAGGGAGGCTTCTTCTTTTTCAGCAGGAGAAAAATCCTCAGGATTCTTTACATAAGTTCTAGCTTTGGTGATCACCACATCATTTTCTATTACCTCTGGTTCAATAACCATAGGAATTTTTGGACCCTTCTTTAACACTTCCAGATATTTGGGATTAGCAACTTGTAAAAACAATAGCATCTTCTTCTTCCACATGATATAATTTTCTTTATCGAATAGTGGAATTTTAACGGTTCTAACTTTTTGTGTAGTCATTATGAATTTTTTGAGTGAATAAAAAATTCAAGGAGTGAAAGAAACATAAAAGTCTAGGATCTTGATTTGTACGTTAATCAGAAGGCTCTGATACCAATTGTTAGGTCCCAATTTGTTTGTAGAAGGGGGGTTGAATGCAAACAATACCGTTTAATCGAATAAAATACGGAATAAAAAGGTGAAACAAAATTCAAGTTAAATAAAACTTTTATTAAACTTGAAAGGTGTTACAACAACGGTATCTGTTACAAGGGATTAATCTCAAATCAATTATTACAAATCTAGAATAAATTCGACATGAACTTTTTCTATTTTTGCAATGAAAAGATCAAATGCTAAATGCGATTTGAGATTAAGTTCTAGGGATTTTAATCCGCTAGATTGTTACACAAGAACAAGATAAATAATTCTAGTGGTTTGGATTTAACTTTACAATCTAGAATTTTGCTCTTGAATAGAGCAGATGAAAAATGAAATGATTTGCTTTTATTTCTGCTGTGTTCTTGACTTGTGTGTTCTGTTTGAATAATTGCATGAATGTCTTCTGCTTTCTGTTGTTTAAGTAAACAAAACAATCCAGTTGAATCAGCAAGACTTTCGGCAAGACAATCAAATGAACTGGCATGACAATCCATTTGAACTGGTAGGACTTTCGGTGAGACTATCCTTTTGAACTAGCAAGACAATCCCAATAGCTAACAAGACAATCAGAATGAACTAGCAAGACTTTCGGTATGACTATCAATTGTCATACCGATTGTCATAGTAGTTCAAATCATATTGTCTTACTGAATTATTAATAGATTTTAGTCTAATAAAAATTCTGAAAATCCTTAATATTAATTCTGAATTAATTAATCAATTAATTCAATTAATCAATAAATTAATCTTTGCAGATATAATTTATTTTCTTAATTAAATTATATGACTTAATTAATTAATAGAGAATTAATACTAATCTTGAGCTACAACCATTCTTCTGAAAATCACTGTCAATTATGAATCAATTCCAACAGTTCAATGTTGACACTCGATGTACTGTCTGGTTCATGAGTGACTAACTTCCGTGACGTTTCTTCAAGCCTTGACCTTGATACTCTTGATTTTCTTCAGACTAAATCCTTGTAATTAATTGATACCCTGACGAGATCTCTGTCACTTGATTAAATCCATAATCTTGATTTATATCACTGAGGCTTGATCAATTTCTTGAGCTTCTTTCAGTGAATTAAGTCTTCAAGTCTGTAGATGAATAATGTTTCTTAACCCTTTGACAGATGTTACTTTGTGAGATCTCTCTGACGATAGATCCACTATTTACTTATTACATTCTTATTTGAGTTGAGTTAAATCCTCGAATAAACAAATAGGCTATGATATATGCCTTTCACCTACATCTGTCATCGGTCTAAAAGATGCAAAATCTTCAATGTTCCTAAGAATTGTGTGAGAGGAAGCACGAGATTGATAATGACTCTTCAATCTTATCTGAAATGCAAGAAGCACAAGAAAACTGAAGATGAAGAGATGGTTAGAATCCTTGAAAGGTATCTTGTGAATGTTGATACCATGTTGCCAAACTTACAATACAACTTAAAGGATGATAAGGATGATGATGAGCAGAAGCAAGATGATCAACCACCTTTTGGCTCAAATCCAAGTCAAACTTCTAGAGCAACTAGCAGTAAAGATAAGAAGCAGGATGAAAAGAAGCAAGATGAGAAGAAGGGAGGAGAAGAGAGAAGAAGAAAGAAGAAGGAAGCCACCTCAGAACCACAAAAGCAATCCCTACCAATCCAAATCAACCAAGCTCAACCCTCTAAGCCAACACACTTAAATACCAAACCACCTCAAACCTCAAAGCCAAAATTCTTGTATAAACAAACTGCAAATACCTTACTAAAAATACCAATCACCTCAAGCCAAACATATCTAAAGAAAATCTCAAACCTACCTTCTGTTAAGCCACCAACCAAAATTCATTACAAATCTGTTAGGAAAAAAACCCAAAGAAGCTACTAGTGACTGAGAGGGCCATTTGGAACTGTTTCAATCAAAGTGATTTTCTACCTCTGAACTGGTGCATTACAGATGAAGACTACTTTCAACAATTAGCTGAAGAAATGGTCAGAGTTTGAGTTGTAACACTAAGAGAAGTAAGAATCTACTATCATGATGGATCCTTCACATTTCTTAGCAGCAACTTAATGGACACATTTTCACCCACAGAGATCAAAAGAGTGATAAGCTTATTGAAGGATAAGGATACTGCAAGTAAGGCATGGAGATCTATTTTGGCTGAATGGTTGGCAGAAAGGGAAGAAAGAAGAGCAAGAAACAAAGCTGAAAGTGAGGAGATGAGAAGAAAGTATATGGAGGAGATAGACATGTATATACAAAAATCTGAAGATCTCAAGGCAAAGGGGATGAGCAGAGTTACTAAGGATGGACAATTTCTAAATGTCAAAGCTGGCAGATTCTCAAAATTTAGGATTAATTTATTGAGTGGTTATCCATTACCTGACAAACTCAAACTTGTAGAAGCTTTAAAAGGGACACCAATCATAGAGGAACTGGAAATACTTGTAAACTTAAAGGACCTCATTAGAGAAGAAACAGGAGATGAGACATTTGTCTGATGTATGTATCTGCCAAACTCAAGAAATCACCTAATGTATGAATGTTATATTTCTGTAAATTTTGTATGTAATGTTTTATTGTTCATTATAGCTTGAGGTTAGTCTTGTTAACAGACATAAATTTGTGATAAGAAATCTTCTCACAAATTGGGGGATATTGTTGCGCAAGACATGCCTGTACTATAACAAGACTAAGTCAAATTGACAACCCTAAGTAAGTTGTATGATAACTAAGTTTGCATTGTGTATTGTGTTACTTGAGTCTTTAAAAGTGTCAATAGATTAGACTAGAGTATTTTTCTGTAAACAGTCTCAAGCCTAAGAATAAACTCTAGAAGAAGATCATAAATATGAGGCCTCGGAGATATTGTGAGGAAGCTTGGAGTTGAATAAATATGTTTTGGAAAAAACATTCTAAGTCAAGAAATTTACAAGTCACGGATCAAGTAATATAGAGAAGTCATTCGAGAACTCTAGAATGAATTATCGAGAAGTCAAGAAAAGCTTATAGAGAAGTCTCATAGAAATCGACAAGCCAAATGAAGATATGAAGATTGGAGATATCGACAAGTCAAATTATCATTAGATATCTCAGAGATATTGATACGTTAAAATGTATATAGAGATCTCTGAGATATCAACAAGTCATTTCTGCATTGGAGAACTCAGAGATATCGAAAAGCCAAAATGAAGATACGAAGATTGGAGATATTGACATGTCAATTCTACATGCAGAGATTTGGAGACCTCGATAAGTCAAGCTAACATTCGAGAACTCAGAGACCTCGACAAGTCAAGATAATTGTAGAGAACTAAGAGATCTCGATAAGTCATTATACTTATCAAGATGTCGAGTTCTCTATATAAGAAAATGGAGATCTTGATATAAAACTCAAAGTATAAAATGCAGACTAGTTAAATATTCAAGATTATCAATCAACAAACAAATCAATCACTAATTTGAAAAGTCTACAAAAGCAGCTTGAAGAGTTCAAGAACAAAGGCCAAGATTAACTGACAAAGTAAAGTCACAGACATGCATGATTTGGAAAGATACACTAAGCCATAAATAGAAAGATTTAGTTAACAAAAAGTAGGGTTTAATACTTGCTATTACATGATGTATAAAATATGTTTTAGTTATAACAAAATAGATCTACAAAATCTTGTAACTCTCAAGAAAGAAGCTGAGTTCTTTATTAACAAAGAACCCAGAAATTTGTAGCAAGACATACTTTATTTTTATATAAAATTAAGTGAGTTTTAAAGATAGTGTGTTCATGTGCATGTTTTATTATTCCTGTTAAAATATATTATCTCTACAAGTTAGACTACTTTGTTCACCACTTCCATAATGGTTCAAACAGGTTAAAAATAATCCAAAACACATTCACCCCCAGTGTTGTATTCATTACCTAACACAATGGCACTTGTGTTATCACAGAAAATAGGAATCTTATCCACATGTAGACCATAGTCCAACAGTTGGTTTTTCATCCATAAGATTTGTGCACAACAACTTCCAGCAGCAATATATTCAGCCTCAGTTGTAGAAGTAGAGACTGAATTTTGCTTTTTACTGAACCATGATACTAGCTCGTTTCCTAGAAATTGACAGGTTCCTATAGTACTTTTTCTATCAATTTTGCAACCTGCATAACTGCATCTAAATAACCAGTTAGATCAACACCAGAATCTCTAGGATACCAAATGCCAATTTTTGGTATTCCTTTGAGATATCTGAAAATTCTCTTAATAGCTACTAAGTGAGATTCTCTATGATCAGCTTGAAATCTAGAACAAAGACAAGTAGTAAACATTATATCTAGCCTACTGGCTGTTAAATATAAAAGTGATCCAACCATGCCTCTATAACTTGAAATATCCACAGACTTTTCAGTAGTGTTTAATTCAAGCTTAGTGGCAGTGGCCATGGGAGTTTTTGCAGATGTGCAATCCATTAAGTCAAACTTCTTTAAAAGATCATAGATATATTTGGTTTGACTAATGAATATTCCATCACTAAGTTGCTTAACTTATCCAAGAAAGTAAGTTAGTTCTCCCATCATGCTCATTTCAAATTTCCTTTGCATCAATTTGGAAAACTTTTTATAAAGTTTCTCATCTATAGAGCCAAATACAATATCATCTACATAAATCTGAACAAGTATACTAGAGCCATTAACATTTCTAAACAATAAAGTTTTATCAACGATGCCTCTTGTGAAATGATTTTCTAAGAGAAACTTTGACAAAGTGTCATACTAGGCTCTAGGTGTTTGCTTCAATCCATAAAGTGCTTTCAAAAGATAGTAGACATACTCTGGAAAGTTGGGGTCTTCAAAACCAGGAGGCTGACTAACATAGACTTCCTCCTCCAAATCTCCATTCAGAAATGCACTTTTATCATCTATTTAATAGACCTTCAAATTGGCATGGGCTGTATAGGCTAGAAAGATTTTGATGGCTTCAAGTCTTGCAACAAGAGCAAAGGTCTCATCAAAATCTATTCCTTCTTGTTGATAATAGCCACTTTTTCATCCATCTTATTTCTGAATACCCACTTGGTGTCAATAGGATTCTTTCCTTTAGGCTTGGGTACCAGCTTCCAAACTTTATTCCTTTCAAATTGGTTTAGCTCCTCCTGCATAGCTAAAACCCAATCAGGATCCAACCGAGCTTCTTCTATCTTTTTAGACTCTTCCTGAGACTGAAAGTTGTTGCATAGACATTCTTCTTGAGTTGTTTTCCTTGTTTGCACTCTTGAAGATGCATCACCAATAATTAATTCAAAAGGGTGATCTCTAGTCCATTTTCTCTGTTGTGGTATATTAGCTTTAGATGAAGAGGCCTCATAATTGTCTTGATGTGTGACTAAGTTTTGATTAGAAGAAACTCCCCCTGAGTTAGTGGATCTTTGACTTGAAGTTGGGGTTTGTTATGGATAAAAAACTAAGGTTATTATTTGATGTATTTACTGCTAAGGTTCGGGAGCTCAAGGCCTTTAATGGCTGCTCTCGTGCTTTGTAGCTTAACTCTGCCTTTACGAGATGCCTACATATATTTGTGAATTAGAGAATCAAGCCAAAAAATGTAGTTCTGATTTGTGGGGTGAGACCCCTTATATAGATGTTGGTGGTCCTTCAATTGGACTTGGTATAGGAGACTTGGTGACCAAGTCTCTGAATTAGAATGGACTTTGGAGTCCTAAATAGTAGGAAACTGATTCCTTATCCTTTTAGGTCCCTTAGAGGCTAATTTCCAAGGATTTTTTCCGAGATTTTTCCAAATTTTCTGCAATTTTTCACAAATATTCTCAAATTTTCAGCCCTTTTTCGACCAGGATCCTAGTCGAAATTTCAACCTGGATCCTAGTCGAATTTTGGGCCAGCTTTCCAATCCTTGTCGAAGGATTTCGACTAGGATCCACGACCTGGATTTCGACCAGGATCCTAGTCGAACCTTCGACGTAGATTTTATTCGAAAACTTGTGTCTTTCTTTGCTTCCTGGTCGTCAAGTTTCGACTAGGATTTACGACCAGGATTTTAGTCTAGGTTTCTGCACTCATTCTTGAAAAATATTGTGCTTGATTCAGGAATTCGACCTCAATCCTGGTCTGGATTTTGACCTCAATCCTGTTCTATTACACCCGTAATTTTCGGGTGTCTGTTCAAAAGAATTCGAACAGAATTCACGACCTAGATTTCGACCTCAATCCTGGTCTTATTGGGCCTCCTTCTCATTTAATTTGGATTCGGCCTTGTTTGGGCCTTATCTTTTTTTAGGGCTTTGATTTGGGCCTCTATTTTTCTAAATACTAACTGGATTTGGGCCTTCTATTTTTCCAAATATTAATTGGATTTGGGCCTTCTATTTTTCCAAATCTTAATTGGATTTGGGCCTTCTATTTTTCCAAATCCTAATTGGATTTGGGCCTTCTATTTTTCCAAATCCTAATTGGATTTGGGCCTCCTATTGGGCCTCTTTCATATTAATCTGGGCTTTAATATATTAAAACACCTTCTTTAGAATTCTCTAGAATTTTTGGGAATTTTTATTTATTTTCTTTGGAATTCCTTGGAGTATTCTGGAACGTTCCATTTCTGGGATTTCTTCTTTGGGCCTTTATCTTTACTGGGCTTTTTGTCCCTTCAACTTCACTTTTTCTCTTATATAAAGGAGTGAGTAGAGTCTATTGCTCCTCACTTTCTCATTTCTAAATTCTCCTTCTTTTTTCTTCTGTTAAGAATCTCAGAGAAATAACGGTAGGTCGGAGTATTTTGAGCCCCAAAGCCCTTTTTTTAGGAGCATTACTTCAGGTAACACTTCTCCCTTTTTCTATTTGTGCTTGTTTTTGCATAGTTTGTATTTAAAATTGTCTCCTTATGTGCCCTTTTTTCAGATGGCTGATAAGAAAATGACTCGTTTGGCCAAGATGAATATGGCCAGAAAGTCCAATGAATTCCCCATTCGATCAAGGTACACTTCCTTGATCGATATGATCAACACACGAGGGGATGAGTACCCGTCTTGTAACACCCCCAGATCCGGGGTCGGGGATCCGGGTCGTCACGGTCTTTCTTTCCACAATATCACTTAACTGAATTAATAATAAATAACCTTATGTTGTGACCCCACACTAACACACACCACAACCCGTTATAGTCTCAGAGATGAAATTAAAATAAGTACAAGTCTTTGAATCCACAATTTAAAAGTTATTACAACCCAAAATGATTACTTGATAAGTTTACAATTAATCGCCATTATCTACCATAAGTTATAATTATACATAATTGATTCCCAAAAGTAGAAGGTCTGATCTACAGATAGATCTACCTCTGCAGCTATAGCAGCTATGATCTCAACGGGAAGGCGCGGGGCACTTCCCACGCTCTTGCGCTGGGTCTGCTTGAGTCTGACCATCTTTCCTAACTGTTGTTGTGTGATGAAGAAATAAAGCAAGAGTGAGCATTACAGCTCGCAAGATAATATATAGTGTAAATAATAATGCAAGTATCTAAATGGATAACTTACTAAAATCCTTTATCAAGTGTAAGATAATTACTTACTGGATATAAGCAAAAACAAGGGATGAAGTTACCAAATACTTCACTATACTTATATCATTTATAAAGCTACTTGAACTACCACTGTTCAAAGTATAATGAGCTTTCAACAGTTCATCACATGGATGAGACTACAAGACAAGATTTGAATAGATTAAATCTTTGAAATATTATTGAATGAAATGAAGTTATGAGATACTTCATTAAGTCCCGATATATATATCCACATATATATCTCTTTATACATTCCCTGAAAACCTCTGTCATGTAAAGTATGAACAGAGTTTGTAACATCCAATGAATTTTTGGAAAAGAAAAGAATTGTGGCATAAACCCGATATCTTGCTGATCAGGCAAAGATACCAATAAGTAACCTTTTCTATTAGTAGATGGACGAATTCCCCACTGGTCATCACCCTGGTCGCAATAGGACCTTATGCTGGACTGCCACTCAGCCACTTACGCATTTGATGGACTCCCACTGAGCCACTTACACTTTCATGGACGCCCACTGAGCCCATGTTGCTTATGCCGACTCGATAGATGGACTTACTTCCCGAACGTTAGGTAAGTAATCAATTCATATACCAAAACAGCAACCTCGTTGCGAATATAAAATACACAACAGAGCCGGATCCCTCCGGTTTTGAGCGAGTATTTAAATCCCCTTTAAAAGGAAGATCTTAAATATAAAAATGAGTTTTGGGATCCGCTCTAACTTTTAAAAATCATTCTAAAGACTCAAAAACACTTTAAAGAGTGTTTGGAGTAATGCTGATTTAATAAAGTAAATCAGTCCCGATATATTAGAAAATATCTGAATATTATAATTTAAATAATATTCCCATAAGGATAATCCTTATAAAAATAATTGAATTAGAAGTTTTAAAACTTATACTTGAAATGAATAATAAATAACCAAAGATATACTTATACGAAAGTACTATCTTTATTTGAATAATCGAAAATAAGTTTGATTATCAAAACATTATTCTTTAATAAAATAAAGAATATTATTTAGTAAATAATCGGAGTCATAGGTCCTCCAATGAATATTCAAATAATATTCATTAAATAATATAACTGAGTCATAAGTCCTCGAATCAATATTCGAGTAATATTCATTAAATAATATAAACTGAGTCATAAGTCCTCGAATGAATATTCAAGTAATATTCATTAAATCAAATAAAGTTATCGAATAAACCTTATTCGATTAATAGTTTTGAAAACTATATCAATATATATATATAAATATATATATATATAAATATATATATATATAATATACTCGGGACCATCGACTCCCGGTTTTAGAAAATGTTCACCTTTGGGTCCCCTATACTCAGGGTATACGCAACTACTGCTTATCTCTAGCATAGGTATTATGCAACTAATAAGCATTTGAATCAACAGATATATATCAAGATTACGAAACAGACATGCATATATATACCATATCAGCATGCTTCAATATATCGCAAAATTTGCTAATTAACCAACATGCATCTATCACAAGATAATGCATATACATATATACATCACAACAACAGTATAACGGGTAGAAAACTTGCCTGAGCAACTGGGGGTGAAAAATGGTTTGGGACGAGTCTGGTAACCTATAAACAACATAAAGGTTGGAATTAAACCAAAGTTGCTTATGAATCTGTACTTTAACCAATTAGACTCTAACACTCGCTTTGGGCTCAACGATTCCCTTACGTCGCTCGAGTACCCTCGGCTCCACCATTTTTAATAAATTAACCATTAAGGGTTTTAAGGTGATTCTTTCACGAGTGCCTTACCAACTGCCTAATACACTTTACATAAATGATTCATACTCCAATTAGTCTTTTAAGGTCTTTAACCTATGTTTCAAAATAAGGCGAGGGTTAATGGTTCGTTCGCGAAATGCCGTTACTTAAAACGGTCGTTTCTCCTAAACCGTACATCGGATTCAAACGAACCACATATCAAAACGAAGCTCATAACATGAACTATCTAATCATGGCAATGGTCAAAATCTAACAGGGAGTTATCGGGTCCTGATGTTAAGAGCAAAAACAGTCTAAGTAAATCGGACATTACGACGGCTATGTTTACGCGATTACCAATTTTTATTCTACTACAAACAAACCACCAATCAACCACAATTCATTCATACAACCAAAATCCGTCCATACCATACTACAACAGCCCCAAAAACTCAATATTACTAATTCATACTCATTTTTCAATCATGACTAAGAGTTTACTTAAGTTTATTAACTAATCATCAAGATTTACAACTCCAAAACATAATAAAACCAACCAATCTCTAAGTCTACAAGAATCATGCTTCTCATGAACCATAACAACAAAACTAAACCTAATACTCAAGTAAACTTAGGGTTTGGAGGGGTTATACCTTCCTTGGAGAGTGGAGAATCAAGTAATTAGCTTGGAATCACCCTTAAAGTCCTTATCCAAGCTTAATCTAAACAAAAACTCAAGAACAAAAATTTAAGTTCTTGAAAAACACTATTCACCCTCTTCTTCCATGATTTTTAGGAAGAAATTGTGAATGAATTAGAAGCTCAAACTTATAGGATAGCTATATCTATGCATAAGGAGTATTAGATAATTACCTCACTAATTAACAAGGCTTGGTTCTTAGATTTTGGTTTTTTTCTTCTTGAAAACAAAGAGTGGCCGAGAGCTTTGATGAAGAAAAGAGAAGTCAACTTTGTGTTTTGGTGAAATGAATTGTTGGTTGGCTTGGTTGATTTGTTTTGTTTTGATTTATTACTTTTAACCATGGTAACTTTTGCATGGCCAAGAATCAACCAACAACACCCTTCCTTTTTGTCATGCTTATGTCACCTTGTTCTGTTATCCTCCCACACTTGTCCTCTTCTTATTGGTTTGATGACATCATCCTCACTAACCTCTTTGATTAGCTTCTAATTACTTGGCTAATGACCGCTGATCTGTTATACGGTTCACTTAACTTTCATTTTCGTTTATCGTTTGACGGATCATACCCGGGATCTTATTACTTGGGTTTCCTTAACCTTTCTTAATACATTATATTCCTTTTATGATCCTCTCTTATAATCCTTGAATTTAAATCCTTTTTATCCTGTTACCTTATACTCAATTCTTTCGGTATCTGGTGGATTTTTGGGAAAAATCAAAGTGTTCGAATTTGGATTCTGACGATCTTTACATACACTTATTTATCATATAGAGTACTAATACGATCTCAGAATAACAATAAAAGAACCCCTACATAGTGTGGCATGAAAAGTTTTCTTATTCAGCAATATCAGCAAAAACACTATTCATAAGGGTTACAAAAAAGTTCAAAATTTTGGGGTTATTACAGTCTCCCCTCTTTAAAAGGATTCCGTCCCGGAATCAAATAGAAAACAAATGGGGGTACTTTTCTAGCATTGCGCTCTCTAGTTCCCAAGTTGATTCTTCCACATTCTGATTCTGCCATAGCACTCTGACTAGCTTGATCACTTTGTTCCGAAGCACTTACTCCTTCTTATCCATAATCTTTATTGTTTTCTCCACGTAAGTCAGATCTGGTTGCATATCCACATGCTCGTACTCCACTATGTGTCTGGCATCCCGATGATATTTCCTTAGCATTGACACATGGAACACATTATGAACTTGTTGTAGGTTCGGGGGTAAGTCTAGCTCGTAAGCCAACTTCCCAATCCGTCTTAGTATCTCAAAAGGTCCAATGTATCTTGGGCTTAGTTTTCCTTTCTTTCCGAACCTCATTAACCCCTTCCAAGGGGATACTTTTAGTAGTACTAAGTCCCCTACTTTATAGTCCTTGTCCTTTCGGGCTATGTCTGCATATTTCTTTTGTCTGTCTTGGGCTGCTACCAGCCGTCCTCTGATGAGATCCACTATGTCTTTGGTCCTTTGGACCACTTCGGGTCCGAGCATCTTCCACTCTCCTACTTCATCCCAGTATAAGGGAGATCGACACCTTCTTCCGTACAGGGCCTCATAAGGCGGCATTCCGTAGCTAGCATGAAAGCTATTGTTACAAGAAAACTCGATCAACGGCAAGTGATCATCCCAACTTCCTTTAAAGTCTATTGCACAGACTCTCAACATATCCTCTAGTGTCTGGATGGTCCTTTCACTCTGCCCATCCGTCTGGGGGTGGTAAGCGGTACTCATATTTAACTTGGTCCCCGCACATTCTTGAAAGCTCCTCCAAAATCTGGAGTTGAACCTGGGGTCTCGGTCTGAGACAATGGACGCTGGGACTCCATGTCGCATCACTATTTCCTTAAGGTAAATGTCCACCAGTCTATCGACTGTGTATCTCTCACTGATAGGAATGAAATGAGCTGACTTTGTCAGTCGGTCTATAATCACCCATATGGCATCATGGTTGGCTTTCGTCCTTGGTAAACCGACAACAAAATCCATGGCTATCTGTTCCCATTTCCATTCGAGAATCTCCAGGGGTCGTAAAAGTCCACTGGGTCTCTTGTGTTCTGCCTTTACTCTTTGGCAAGTCAAACATTTGCTTACCCATTCTGTTATGTCCCTCTTCATGTTGGGCCACCAGTAATACTCCTTCAAATCCCTATACATCTTGGTGCTTCCCGGGTGAATGGAATACCTTGAACTATGGCTTTCATCCAAAATCTCATCTTTAAGCTCTTGAACGTTCGGAACCCATATCCGATAGGAGTACCTCATTATCCCTTTATCATCCTTCTCAGTATGGATCTCTTCTCCAGTCATTGACTCTCTGCCTTCATTCATTACTTTCTCTTGGCACAATCTAATCTTTTCCAATAACTCTGGCTGTATCGAGATCTCAAACAGCTTTTCAGTTCCGGTTCCGGTTACCTTTACTTTTATTTCCATTCTCTCGAAATCCTTTATCAATTCTTCCGAAGTCATTATCATTCTGAGTCTTTCCTTCCTACTAAGGGCATCAGCACCACATTGGCTTTCCCCGGATGATAGAGAATCTCACAATCATAGTCCTTGATTAGCTCTAACCATCTCCTCTGGCGCATGTTGAGCTCTTTCTGCGTAAATATGTACTTGAGGCTCTTATGGTCTGTGAAAATCTCGCACTTCTCTCCATACAAGTAGTGCCTCCAAACCTTTAAGGGAAAAACTATTGCCGCGAGCTCGAGGTCATGAGTAGGATATCTAATCTCGTATTCCTTCAGTTGTCTCGACGCATACGCAATCACCTTACCGTGCTGCATAAGCACATACCCTAATCCTTTGTGCGACGCGTCACTATATATCATAAAATCTCCTTTTCCGTCTGGCAATGCCAACACCGGGGCCGTTACCAACCTTTTCTTTAATTCTTGAAAAATGTTCTCGCATTTTTCCGACCATTCAAACTTCTCTGTCTTACGAGTAAGTCGTGTCAAAGGGGCTGCGATATTCGCAAGGTCCTGTACAAATCTACGATAGTAGTCGGCCAATCCTATGAAAATCCTTACCTCCGTGGGTGTGGTTGGTCTTTCCCAATTTGAGACCGCCTCTATCTTGGAGGGGTCGACCAATACTCCTTCTTTATTGATCACATGTCCTAAAAACCGTACTTCATTCCGCCAGAATTCACACTTTGAGAATTTGGCAAATAACTGTTTCTCTCTGAGTATTCCTAGAGCTATCCTCAAATGCTCTGCATATTCTGCCTCAGTCCTTGAGTAGATTAAAATATCATCGATAAAAACTATCATACACTTGTCCAAGTACTTCTTAAATACTCGGTTCATTAAATCCATGAAAGCCGCTGGGGCGTTGGTTAATCCAAAGGACATTACCAAGAACTCATAGTGCCCATACCTGGTATGGAACGCGGTCTTGGAAATATCTTCGGGTTTAATCTTTAGTTGGTGATATCCAGTTCTCAGGTCAATCTTGGAAAAATAAACAACATCCTTTAGCTGATCGAACATATCGTCTATTCTAGGTAACGGGTACCTGTTCTTTATGGTTAGCTTGTTCAAGTCTCGGTAGTCGATGCACAGCCTCATGCTCCCATCCTTCTTCTTAACAAATAACATTGGTGCTCCCCACAGAGACACACTGGGTCTTATCATACCCTTATCCAAGAGTTCCTGCAATTGGGTAGCTAATTCCTTCATTTCTAATGGGGCTAACCGGTAAGGTGCTTTTGAAACTGGCGCCGTCCCTGGGGCCAACTCAATAGCAAATTCAATCACTCTATCAGGTGGTAATCCCGGAAGGTCTTGTGGGAATACATCTTCAAATTCGTTGACTACCGGAATATCTTGTAAGTTGGGCACCTCCTTCTGCGTGTCCACCACATAGGCTAGGTAAGCCTCATTTCCTTTTCGTAGCATCCTTTTGGCCTGGGCCATAGTCAAAAATTTCTGCGTCTGCCTCTTTCCTCTAAATATGACTTCTTTCTTTCCTATGATATTCAACTTAACTTTCTTCCCCTTATAGTCTATATGAGCATCATTGCTAGATAGCCAGTCCATTCCCAAAATTACATCAAACTTCCCTAATTTAAAAGGAATCAGATCAACACTAAAAGATTGCTCCACTATGCCTAACTCACAGGCGGGGTGAATCTGGTTAACAGGAATAACTTCATGATTGGCTATTTCTACTCGTAAGGGTTCTATCAAGGGTTCAACCTTAAGTCTTAATTTACGCGCAAAGTCCTTTGATATAAAATATTTAGTTGCTCCTGAATCAAATAAAACGTTTGCACTAACTGAATTTAGAGAAAGGGTACCTGCTATCACATCTGAGTCTTTCATAGCATCCTGGACTATTATGTTGAAAGTCCTCGCAGTAGGTGGCTTATTGGAGGCAGCCCTGCTGGCTCCTGAAGCTGCTGGTTTGTTCATTGGTCATTCCCTCTTCCAATGACCCGGGCATCCACACTGATGACAAGTGGTGGTTGGAATGACAGCAGGGGTTGATGAAGGGCACTTAGTTGAATAGTGACCCTCTCGACTGCACTTAAAGCAGGTTACTGGCTTTCCTTTACACTCCCAAGTATGCATCCTTCCACAAGTGTTACAGGCTGGCAATGAGGGTCGAGATTGGTTGGAATAGGACATTCTTGACTTCTGGCCGCTCTGGCTCACATTCACACTCATTGGCCGCTTAAACCCAGTGTTCTTTCCCGGTAGGGACACTGCTCCTCGATTAAATCTAGTTGGGAAGCTCCCTCCTGTGGAACCTCCATCCATGCTCATACTTTTCCTCTTTATTCCCTTCTTCTCTCTTTCCTTCTACATCTGTTCACTTCCGGCTTCTACAATTGTTTCCTTTTGCACCAGAGTGGCATAATCCGTAAGCTCAAGGATTGCCACCCTATTCTGAATCCACGGTTTAAGTCCCTGCTAAAACCTCATAGCTTTCTTTTCCTCGGTGCTCACAAACTCCGGCACAAACCTTGATAACTCGGTAAATTTTGCTTCGTACTTTGCTATATATAAGTTATTCTGCTTTAGCTCCAAGAACTTGAGCTCCATCTGGTTCTCCATAAACCTCGGGAAATACTTTCCCAAAAACAACTGACTGAACCTCTCCCAGGTTATAATAGTATCTGTCTCCATGTTTTTCTTGGCCTCCCACCTGTAGTAGGCCTCTCCTTTCAGAAGGTAGGTAGCAAATACAGTCTTCTATGCCTCATCGGTACTCATAATCTCAAAGGATTTCTCCATTTCCTTCAGCCATGCCCTTGCCTCAACTGGGTCGGCTGATCCGTGGAACTCAGCGGGCTTAAGAGACTTAAAAGCCCTGAAAGAGTTTGCCACAGCATTGTTATTTCCTTGAGGGGGTGGGTTGGGTTGGCGTTCCAAGTTCTGCCTTAGTAGTTGCATAAACTGGCCCATTGGATCCATGCCTGGGTTTGGTACTGGTTGCTCAACCTCAGTTTCTCCTTCTTCAGCCTCTATCTCAAATCCCTCAACATCATATGTTTCCTCCTCCTCTTCATACAGGGAGTCATCCTGTTCAACATAATCCTCGTCTTCCTCTTCACTGTGTTCCTGGTTCCTATCGTCCTGGTTATGGCTTCCCTGGTCCTCGGATCCAGGGTTCGCCCTAGTTCCAATCTTTCTTGGCGGCATGATACTGATAAAAAAATTTTTTTGGGAAAATTCAACGTTAGGTCACAATCATACACAACATTGTGCCTTGCACAGTTCTATAATGGAGAGAATGTATCTCGCAGTTCTATTATATTATGACAGTTCTAGAAGAAGTGCAGTAATAATAATGATAAAAACAATGATCTCGTCACTAAGGAACTGAACTGAAAGGAAACAAATATATACATAATGCGAGAAATACATAGTTTGATCTGGTCAAAAGTACAACAGTGCTACAGCCATCTACCCCAAAAGTGATACACAAGAGTCTATCTGTCTAGTCAGAAAAAGGGATGCTATATACAAGTCAACTATCCCGGAAAATTGGCTCTTACTAAGGCCTCGACTAACTAGACAACTAGACTATCCCATCGTCAGTCCTGAATCACACACTGGAGTGGGTCAACTCCCATACCCTTTCCATCGCACGACGGAAGATATAGTCGGCCTGCCGCCTGGAGATCCTACCATGCCTGTCCCCCTGGAGCGATCGGAGTCTCGCTCGGGACATGAGCTCTATCCCTGTCAGCTCCCTCCTCAAGGATCGGGGTATAGTAGCCCTAGTCTCATAAGCTCGGGCACGCCTACCCGCCCTCTCCGCATCCAACTCCCTCCTGACCTCATCCTGCCGGGCCTCAGCAACAACCACTCGGGTCCTCAGTACATCCTGAACATAGCCGTGAGCTAACAAAGACTGCCTATGGGCAGGGTCGAGAGGTGGTGAATCCGGAGCCGCTGGGGGTGCCTCCTCGGTCTGCCTAGGCTCGGGAGTATGGGTCTCTGAGCTGTCATCATAGGGGCTCCAAGATAGGGGTGGAGGGGTAGAAGCTCTGACCACCGGGAGTGTGGGTAAAGGGGTACCAGTGTACTCCACTATAGCTCCGACATGCTCCTCAGCTGCTGCGACCTCATCCAGGTCCTCCTCATCGGAAATAGCAATAACCTCTGTCTCTGACTCCTCTGAGGGGTCCTCCTCATCCTCCTCCATCTCAGGCTCCTCCTGATCCTCGGCATCTAGCAGTGCCTCATCATGCTCACGCTCGAACATCTCAGGGTCCTCTATCTCATGTGCCTACACATTAAACGAGCTAAGTTACTATCATGATACTTATAAGGGTTCCCGTAAGGGTTTTAACCGTCAGCGCTACGATAAGTAGTCCGACCATGAACTTGGCAAGAGTTCTTATTATCTTTGTGAGTTTATTATTATATCGTCGCATCATCTCTGAGGTTTATAACGCTTAGCTCTGATACCATTTCTGTAACACCCCCAGATCCGGGGTCGGGGATCCGGGACATCACGGTCTTTATTTCCACAATATCACTTAACTGAATTAATAATAAATAACCTCATATTGTGACCCCACACTAACACACACCACAACCCGTTATAGTCTCAGAGATGAAATTGAAATAAGTACAAGTCTTTGAATCCACAATTTAAAAGTTATTACAACCCAAAATGATTACTTGATAAGTTTACAATTAATTGTCATTATCTGCCACAAGTTATAATTATACATAATTGATTCCCAAAAGTAGAAGGTCTAATCTACAGATAGATCTACCTCTGCAACTATAGCAGCTATGATCTCAACGGGAAGGCGCGGGGCGCTTCCCACGCTCTTGCGCTGGGTCTGCTTGAGTCTGGCCATCTTTCCTAACTGTTGTTGTGTGATGAAGAAATAAAGCAAGAGTGAGCATTACAGCTTGCAAGATAATATATAGTGTAAACAATAATGCAAGTATCTAAATGGATAACTTACTAAAATCCTTTATCAAGTGTAAGATAATTACTTACTGGATATAAGCAAAAACAAGGGATGAAGTTACCAAATACTTCACTATACTTATATCATTTATAAAGCTACTTGAACTACCACTGTTCAAAGTATAATGAGCTTTCAACAGTTCATCACATAGATGAGACTACAAGACAATATTTGAATAGATTAAATCTTTGAAATATTATTGAATGAAATGAAGTTATGAGATACTTCATTAAGTCCCGATATATATATCCACATGTATATCTCTTTATACATTCCCTGAAAACCTCTGTCATGTAAAGTATGAACAGAGTTTGTAACATCCAATGAATTTTTGGAAAGGAAAAGAATTGTGGCATAAACCCGATATCTTGCTGATCAGGCAAAGATACCAATAAGTAACCTTTTCTACTAGTAGATGGACGAATTCCCCACTGGTCATCACCCTGGTCGCAATAGGACCTTATGCTGGACTGCCACTCAGCCACTTACGCATTTGATGGACTCCCACTGAGCCACTTACACTTTCATGGACGCCCACTGAGCCCATGTTGCTTATGCCGACTCGATAGATGGACTTACTTCCCGAACGTTGGGTAAGTAATCAATTCATTTACCAAAACAGCAACCTCGTTGCGAATATAAAATACACAACAGAGTCGGATCCCTCCGGTTTTGAGCGAGTATTTAAATCCCCTTTAAAAGGAAGATCTTAAATATAAAAATGAGTTTTGGGATCCGCTCTAACTTTTAAAAATCATTCTGAAGACTCGAAAACACTTTAAAGAGTGTTTGGATTAATGCTGATTTAATAAAGTAAATCAGTCCCGATATATTAGAAAATATCTGAATATTATCATTTAAATAATATTCCCATAAGGATAATCCTTATAAAAATAATTGAAGTAAAAGTTTTAAAACTTATACTTGAAATGAATAATAAATAACCAAAGATATACTTATACGAAAGTACTATCTTTATTTGAATAATAGAAAATAAGTTTGATTATCGAAACATTATTCTTTAATAAAATAAAGAATAATATTTAGTAAATAATCGGAGTCATAGGTCCTCAAATGAATATTCAAATAATATTCATTAAATAATATAACTGAGTCATAAGTCCTCGAATCAATATTCGAGTAATATTCATTAAATAATATAAACTGAGTCATAAGTCCTCGAATGAATATTCAAGTAATATTCATTAAATCAAATAAAGTTATCGAATAAACCTTATTCGATTAATAGTTTTGAAAACTATATCAATATATATATATCAAATAAAGTTATCGAATAAACCTTATTCGATTAATAGTTTTGAAAACTATATCAATATATATATATAAATATATATATATAATATACTCGGGAACATCGACTCCCGGTTTTAGAAAATGTTCACCTTTGGGTCCCCTATACTCAGGGTATACGCAACTACTACTTATCTCTAGCATAGGTATTATGCAACTAATAAGCATTTGAATCAACAGATATATATATCAAGATTACGAAACAGACATGCATATATATACCATATCTGCATGCTTCAATATATCGCAAAATTTGCTAATTAACCAACATGCATGTATCACAAGATAATGCATATACATATATACATCACAACAACAGTATAACGGGTAGAAAACTTGCCTGAGCAACTGGAGGTGACAAATGGCTTAGGACGAGTCTGGTAACCTATAAACAACATAAAGGTTGGAATTAAACCGAAGTTGCTTATGAATCTATATTTTAACCAATTAGACTCTAACACTCGCTTTGCGCTCAACGATTCCCTTACGTCGCTCGAGTACCCTCGGCTCCACCATTTTTAATAAATTAACCATTAAGGGTTTTAAGGTGATTCTTTCGCGAGTGCCTTACCAACTGCCTAATACACTTTACATAAATGATTCATACTCCAATTAGTCTTTTAAGATCTTTAACCTATGTTTCAAAGTAAGGCGAGGGGTAATGGTTCGTTCGCGAAACGCCGTTACTTAAAACGGTCGTTTCTCCTAAACCGTACATCGGATTCAAACGAACCATATATCAAAACGAAGCTCGTAACATGAACTATCTAATAATGGGAATGGTCAAAATCTAACAGGGAGTTCTCGGGTCCTGATGTTAAGAGCAAAAACAGTCTAAGTAAATCGGACATTACGACGGCTATGTTTACGCGATTACCAATTTTTATTCTACTCCAAACCAACCACCAATCAACCACAATTCATTCATACAACCAAAATCCATCCATACCATACTACAACAGCCCCAACAACTCAATATTACCAATTCAGACTCATTTCTCAATCATGAATAAGAGTTTACTTAAGTTTATTAACTAATCATCAAGATTTACAACTCCAAAACATAATGAAACCAACCAATCTCTAAGTCTACAAGAATCATGCTTCTCATGAACCATAACAACAAAACTAAACCTAATACTCAAGTAAAGTTAGGGTTTGGAGGGGTTATACCTTCCTTGGAGAGTGGAGAATCAAGTAATTAGCTTGGAATCACCCTTAAAAGTCCTTATCCAAGCTTAATCTAAACAAAAACTCAAGAACAAAAATTTAAGTTCTTGAAAAACACTATTCACCCTCTTCTTCCATGATTTTTAGGAAGAGATTGTGAATGAATTAGAAGCTCAAACTTATAGGATAGCTATATCTATGCATAAGGAGTATTAGATAATTACCTCACTAATTAAAAAGGCTTGGATCTTAGATTTTGGTTTTTTTCTTCTTGAAAACAAAGAGAGGCCGAGAGCTTTGATGAAGAAAAGAGAAGTCAACTTTGTGTTTTGGTGAAATGAATTGTTGGTTGGCTTGGTTGATTTGTTTTGTTTTGATTTATTACTTTTAACCATGGTAACTTTTGCATGGCCAAGAATCAACTAACAACACCCTTCCTTTTTGTCATGCTTATGTCACCTTGTTATGTCATCCTCCCACACTTGTCCTCTTATTATTGGTTTGATGACATCATCCTCACTAACCTCTTTGATTAGCTTCTAATTACTTGGCTAATGACCGCTGATCTGTTATACGGTTCGCTTAACTTTTATTTTCGTTTATCGTTTGAGGGATCATACACGGGATCTTATTACTTGGGTTTCCTTAACCTTTCTCAATACATTATATTCCTTTTATGATCCTCTCTTATAATCCTTGAATTTAAATCCTTTTTATCCTGTTACCTTATACTCAATTCTTTCGGTATCTGGTGGATTTTCGGGAAATATCAAAGTGTTCGAATTTGGATTATGACGATCTTTACATACACTTATTTATCATATAGAGTACTAATACGATCTCAGAATAACAATAAAAGAACCCCTACATAGTGTGGCATGAAAAATTTTCTTATTCAGCAATATTAGCAAAAACACTATTCATAAGGGTTACAAAAAAGTTCAAAATTTTGGGGTTATTACACGTCTGATGTGCACCTAGACGCGCACGACCATATCAGCGCCTTGCGGGATCCAAAGGAGCTGGATAAGTTAAGTGGTTGTTTCAAAATCAAGGATCCTTCCAAGCTAGTTCTTGCAGGTCCGGCCGACAGGGCCTGTCAGTGGAGGAAGGACGCACTATGCGTCTACAGGGATACTCTAAGGGCAGGTATCAGACTCCCCTTTCACCCATTTATCCCTGTTTTGCTAGCTGATGTGCGCATCAGCCCTTGCCAACTCCCTCATAACTCTTGGAGGTTGATTCTGTGCTATCTGTCGCAATGCGCCAAGCACAATGTCCCTACCTTTGTTGCTATTTTCAGAAAGATTTTCCAGTTCAAGAACAGTCCTGACAAGAATCCAGGGTGGGTTTCTTTAAACCAGCGCCCAACCGTTCCCCACATAGTGAACGGGAAGTCCATCCCTGACAACAATTTGGGGTGGAAGAAAGATTTTTTGTACGTCGTTTGGGAGGGTGGCGATTGGGTATTTCGCTCGTCTTTTGGACTAGCCGTAGATGGGAGCCTTAATGATATAGTTTTGTCTGAGGAGGAGACCAGAGCTTTCAACCTCCTTACTCAAGATAATGGGACTTCCCATTCTTGGGATCTTATCAGGGAGACCGTTCTTGTAGGACACGGCCTTTCTCCCGTTTCTGAAAAGAGTATGTTTCCTTCCTTCTCTAATTGTCTTCGTTTCTTTCATTTTCTACTTTGCTAATTTCTCAACTCACTTATCTTATTTGTTGCAGTGGCTGAGAAGATTGAGGAGGCTACAAAGCCTAAAGACCTGGAAACGACAAGGATAAAGCGAGCTGGAAAGTTCTTCAAAGACCCGTGCCTTGGGTATCGTTTCCCAGAGTTCCTACTCCAGGCAAAGGAACCAGGCGAGGAAGGCCCCAACCAAGTTTTACGTACCAAACAAAAACCAGGTCTTTCTTCCAACCTGCTTGGGAAATCCAGGGCAAGGATTCAATTGTCGACAACACAATGCTTGCCAAGGAATGGTCTATGCATTCCATTTCCCCGGTTGACTATCAAGACTTTGTCCTTCAACAAGACTTGGAGGCTAACAAGCTTTTCGAAGCTCAGGCTTTGGCGATAGTACGTCTTTTTCCTTTGTCGTTCATAGTTTTTTTGCCTTTTTGATTTTTTCCATTTCTTACTTTTGTCGTACTTCTTGTAGGCGAACGCCCATTTTCAAGGGGCAATTCACCAAGCCAAGGCTTGGAAAGTTGGCCTCGAGGATGCGAACAAGAAGCTGGAGAAGGCCAACCAAAGAATAGAAGCCCTTGAAGCCCAACTCGCCTCATCAACTTCTGACTTGGAAACGGCCCGGGCTGAGAATGTTATCCTCAAAGCTCAAAAGGACAAAGCCTTTGACGGCTGGATGGATACTGAGGAATTTAAGGATTTATTGGTGGAGCATGATGCCCTCCTTCATCCAGTCAGCTACAAGGAAGGCTGGGACGCCTCTGTGGAGGCTATTCAGGACGAGTTTCCAGAAGTCCTTGAACAGTCTTCCTTCCCTTGTCCTGTGCTAGTTCCAGCACTTGGGGGTGTTGCAGAAAAGCTCGCCGATTTGATCAAGGATGGCCCATCGGGGAGTCAAGGCCAAGGCCAAAAGAGGAAGGAGCTCGAATCCAGCTCTGAAGAGGAGGAATCTTCTTCTGAGGAGGAGCCTGAGCCCGTTATAAAGAAGGCCAGGGTAGAAGAGCCTCCAAAGCCAGCGTCTCCTAAACCAGCATCTCCTGCAGTATCCAAAGCGCCCGAAGATAGTTCTGAGGGAACCTCTGCGGAGACTTTCTAGGGGACTTCCGAGGGACCGACTGAAGAGACATCCGAGGAAACTTCGGATAGTGGTTCCGAAGAATCCCAGCCTTCTAAGGCCTAAGTTTTTATGTATTTCTTCTTTCTTAGACAATATTGAACTTTGTAATTGACTTTTATTGTTTTCTGTCATATTTTTCCCAGGTATCGTCGTATTTTTTCTTTCAATTTTTCAAACTCAAGTTTATAACTTGGTTTTATCCTTCACAATGCATCAATCTAATAAACTAAGATTAAGTCGAAGGCTTTATATTATAACTTGGTATTCTTGATACCTTACATGAACTGGATTCAACCCTGATAAAATCTAAATATATCTTCTATATAGAAAAATCTTAAGCAAGCAAAGCTTCAAGGTGCTTTTAAACCTACTTGTCACACTGACAAGTGAGAATCGTACTTTAACTGTTCTACACATAGTAAACCTTCAGGTTTTGGGCATGCCAAGTTCTCGGGACTTCAAAACCATCCATAGTCTCCATGTTGTAGGTTCCTCTACCCTGAACGCTCTTGACTTTGTACGGCCCTCCCCAATTTTGGGCAAGTTTACCTTTCTACCCTATGCCAGAAGCTTCCACTTTCCTCAAGACTAAGTCACCTTGTTTGAAAAACCTTTCTTTAACCCTTAGGTTATAGTAGAATGAAGCTTTTTTATGATATTCCACAATCTTCGCATGTACCTCATCTCGTACTTCATCAATTAGATCCAGGGCTAACTTTGCCCTTCTTCATTTTCCTCAGCATTGAAAGCTTGAATCCTGGGGGAGGAATATGATATCTCTATAGGAACAACTGCTTCTACACCATATGCTGACATGAAGGGAGTTGCTCCAGTCGTGATTCTACAGGTAGTCCTATAGGCCCATAGTATGGGGAGTATTTCATCTACCCAGTTATTTCTTGACTTCTCGATCCTCTTCTTTAGTCCATCCAGGATTATTCGATTTGCCACTTCCGCTTACCCATTGGCTTGCGGGTGAGCCACAGATGTGAATCGCAACTCAATTTCATTTTCCTCACAATACTTCTTGAATTCCTCGATGTTGAACTGTGTTCCATTGTCAGTGACTAGGATGCGGGGAATTCCATACCGGCACATAATACTTTCCCACAAGAATTGTGCAACCTGCTTAGTTGTGATCTTGGCCAAGGGTTTGGCTTCAATCCACTTGGTGAAATAATCAATGGCTACAATCAGAAACTTCCTTTGTGTCATGGCCATGGGGAAAGGCCCTAGTATATCCATTCCCCACATAGCAAAGGGGTTGGGCGAGTTAATAGAGGTCAGCATCTCGGGGGGTTGTCTAACAACTGGTGCGTGCTTCTGACACCGGTCACATTTTTTCACATATTCTTTGGCATCAGCTATCATTTCGGGATAATAGAAGCCTAAACGGGTTACCTTATGAGCCAAGGACATGACCCCCAAGTGTTGCCCACATATGCATTCATGTACTTCTTCAAGAGCCAAGCGAGCCTCATCGGGCATGAGACACCTTAAGTAGGGAACCACGAAAGATCTTTTATACAGAATTCCATCTATCAAAGAGTATCTTAGTGCTCGAACGACCAATTTTTGTGCTTCAGTAGCATCATTTGGTAACCAACCGGTTTGAATGTGAGCCTTAATAGGATTAATCCATGATGTCTCCAGGCCTATAGGAGCCACAAACTTAACATCAATGCTCCCTGTTTTCAAAACGCGATAGTATACACTTTCAGAACTTTCTTCCATCTCAGATGAAGCAAACTTTAACAATGCATCTGCCTTAGCATTTTCCTCCCTTGGAATGTGCTCAACATGGCTTTCATCGAATTGGGTCATCATGGCCCTTACTAGGCGGACATACTTAGCCATCGTATCATCCTTTGCCTCAAACTCTCCCTTCATCTGGGATATGACCAACTTCGAGTCTCCACAGACTTTTAAGTTCTTGACTCTAAGTGTCCCTGCTAAGCCAAGACCAGCTATCAGAGCTTCATATTCTGCCTCATTATTTGTGGTTGGGAAGTCTAACTTCATGGCATACTCAATTAAGAACCCATCAAGGCTTTGTAAAACCAAACCTGCTCCACTTGAATTCGTTTTTGACGCTCCATCAAAATAGAGAACCCGGTATTCTTTTTCCTTATTAAGCTTCTCTTTATCCCCCTTATCAACTTGCTTGTCTTCCTGCCCCCGACTTCTTGGTTGGGTATGGTACATTCCACCACGAAGTCAGCTAATGCCTGGGCTTTTATTTCCTTTCGTGGCTTATACTTAATGTTGAACTCTCCCAGCTCTATTGCCCACTTGATCAATCTCCTACTAGCCTTGGGACTATGAATGATATTTCTCAGGGGCTGATTCGTTAGCACCTCAATTTGATGAGCCTGAAAGTAAGGTCGTAACTTTCTTCAAGCCATTACCAAGGCTAGATCAAATTTCTCAATAGTTGAATAATTCAACTCAGCACCATGCAGAATTTTGCTGACATAGTATACGGGTTTCTGGATTTTCAGTTCCTTCTTAACCAATACAGCGCTCAAGGCACTCTCTGAAACAGCTAAGTACAAAAATAAAACTTCATTCAAAGCTGGGTTGGCCAACAACGGGGCCTGGGCCATATATTTCTTTAATTCCTCCAATGCCTTCTGGTTTTCCTCATTCCATACAAAGTCCTTAATGTTCTTTAGTGACTTGAAGAATGACAAGCACTTGTCTCCTGACTTGGAGATGAATCGTCCCAGCGAAGCAACCCTTCCTGTGAGCTTCTGACCATCCTTAACAGTTTTTGGTGGTTCCATGTCCAGGATTGCCTTTATTTTATCGGGGTTTGCCTGATCCCTCTCTTGGAGACCATCAATCCCAAAAAATTTCAAGACCCTACTCTAAAAGCACACTTTGTAGGATTTAATATCATCTTGTGGTACCTCGGGACCTCAAAAGCTCCCCTCAAATGGGTTATATGATCAGTCTTTACTTGACTCTTGACTAACATGTCATCGACATAAACTTCCATAGTCTTGCCAATATGATTCTTAAAAATTTTATTTACCAACCTTTGATAGGTGGCTTCTGTATTCTTAAGACCAAATGCCATAACTACATAACAATAAACACCAAAGTCAGAGATGAATGATACCTTTGAAATGTCATCCTTGTACATCTTGATCTGATTGTATCCATTAAATCCATCCATGAAGCTCAGCATTTCATGCCCAGCAGTGGCATCTATCAAAGTATCGATCCTTGGTAACGGGAAACAGCCTTTGGACATGCATCATTTAGATCAGTGAAGTCCACACACATCCTCCATTTTCCATTGGCCTTCTTCACCATTACAGGGTTTGCTAACCACTCTGGAAATTGAATCTCCTCAATGACACCAGCCTCCAAGAGCTTCTCCACTTCCTATTTTATAGCTTCTTGCCTTTCTGGAGCAAAACTTCTTTTCTTTTATTTCACTGTCTTCCGATTTGGGTCCACATTCAGCTTGTGAGTAATCAGTTTCGGGTCTATGCCTGGCATATCAGCTGCTGACCATGCAAAAACGTCACTATTTTCTTGCAAAAATTTCACCAACTTCCCTCTAAGAGGCTCCTCGAGCGTTGCTCCAATAAAAGTCACCTTCCAAGGATCTTCGGGGGCTAAAAGAATTGAAACCAAGTCTTCTGCTGGCTTTCCTCTTTTCTCATCATTCTCTCGGATATCCAGTTCTTCAATAGGAAGAACCTGCCCCCCGACTCCATCTGCCCTCAAAGAGGCCACATAACAGCTTCTAGCCATTTTCTGGTCTCCTCTCTCTTCTCCGATCCCTTCTCGGGTAGGAAACTTCATAACTGAATGGTAGGAAGAAGGGACTGCCTTAAAGGTGTGTATCCCTGTTCTTCCCATGATAGCGTTGTAAGTGGAACTAGCCTTCACCACCACGAAGTCCAACATCTGAGTTGCCTGCCTTGGTTCCTGTCCTATGGTTGTTGGCAACTTAATTATCCCTTCTACGGGGCACTTCACTCCCGCAAACCCATATATTGGCATGTCGGTTGGGGTCAATTGGGAGTCATTATATCCCATCCTCAAAAAGGTAACATGGAGCAAGATATCCACTAAAGCACCATTATCCACAAGGACCCTTCTCAATGGGCTGTTCCCTATAATCGGGGTTATGACCAACGGGTCGTCATGGGGAAATTTCACACCCTCCAGATCGGCATCATCAAAAGACATTGTTACTCCTGTCCTGGCCCTCTTCGGGGCTTCCCCAACAATATGCATAACTTCTCGAGCATATGCTTTCCTGGAATTCTTGGATAACCCAGCAGCAGTTGGCCCTCCAAAAATTGTGTTTATCACAGGTCCTCGGTGGCGCGGTCCTCTGAAGATTTTATTTATCACCGGTCCCCTAGGTTGGAGATTTCGCCCATGATCTTCTTGATATCTCCTTCGGTCATCAAAGTTTCTTCTCACGTTGCTGCTTCTATCCCCTCCTTCTCCAGTGTATTTGTTCAATCTTCCTTTTCGAATGAGGAACTCAATTTCATCTTTCAGCTATCTACACTCATCGGTGTCATGACCAACATCTTTGTAAAATCTGCAATACTTGCTTTTATCTAGCTTTGCAGGATCAGCCTTCAAGGGCTTAGGCCAACGAATATCTCTATCTTTCTCGATCTCCATTAAGATCTGGCTTCTAGGAGCATTCAGCTTAGCGTATTCAGAGAATTTTTGCCCAGGTCCTCCCTTCTTGGGGGTTGAATCAGGGTTTTGCTCAGTTCTAGCATACTTGTCCTTAGCGATATATTCCAGGTCAGTTTTCCGCTTCTTGCCTCCAGTGGGCTCATTACTTACTACGTTCTTCCTCATGCTCTCTTCCACCTTTATGTACTTCCTTGCTCTATCCTGGAGCTGCAACATGCTTTCAGGGGGGCGTTTGGCCAAGGACATCTTGAAAAACTCATCCCTGGTTCCTTGTTGCAGTGCTATCATTGCGACCTTGTCATCAAGGTCCGGGACTTTTAAAGCTTCCTTTGTGAAACGATTCAGGTAGTCTCTCAAGGATTCCTTTGCTCCCTGCACAATGCTCATGAGGGATGCTGAACTTTTCTCATGCACTCTCCCACTGATGAACTGTTCAATGAAAGCCTAACTTAACTCACTGAATGACCCAATAGAGTTTGGGGGTAAACGACTACACCACCTCTGAGCCATACCCGACAGGGTTTGAGGAAAGGCCCGACACTTAATAGCATCATTCACGGGCTGCAACAGCAGTGCATTAGAGAATGTTCTAACATGATTAGCGGGATCTCCCGTGCCGTCATAAGGTTTTATAGTTGGCATCTTGAACTTCCTTGAGATATGGGCATTCATTATATCTTCAGTGAAGGGCGGAGTACGATCATCAGGATCTCCAAGGGAAAGAAGATTGCTTGGATCAGCCCTTGGGACAACAACCCTTCTCTGCACTGGACCATCCAGGTCTATGATAGGAGGAGGATTTCTCCCCCTAGGAGGTACTGGGGGTCTGGTGGTCTAGTGCGCCTTCAAGTCGCGCCTCAGCCTTTGAATCTCAGCCTCGTGAGCCCTGATCCTTTCCTGCACTTCTTGGGGATTCATCCCTTGGGTGCTTTGAGGGCGTTGGCTACCATCAGCCATCGGCTCTTTGCCAGCACGTCTCCTTCTTGGGGCTACTTCATCATCCAAAGATTCGGAGTCTCTCTCAGTGTAAGGACCAGAAAATTCTTGATCCTCAAGGATATGAGCCAAACCTCGTATGTATGGGGGCGAACGCCCTCGTGCTTCACTCCATCCAGCATGTCCACTTCCTCCAACCTCGGGGTAAAGGGGCATCCCATAAGGGGGGTTAGTAGTAACAATAGTTGAATATTCATACCCGATGGGTCGAGAATTCACAGGTGCATGTACTTGTCGAACTTGGGGATTCGTACCTTGAGTAGCCGAGGGAATTGTCCCTTGTGGCTGAGGTTCAGTTGCCCCTATCTGGGCTTCTCCTTGTGTGGTTGCATAGGTTGAATGAGGAGGTACCTCCACAGTTGAAAAAATCACTTGGGTTGTCCCCGTTGGTGTTCCTCCTCCAAGGGCTCTAACTGTTCTCTGTGTTTTCGCCATGGTTATTGTTGTGCTTTCCTACAGACGGTGCCAAATGTTATGGATAAAAAAGTAAGGTTATTATTTGCTGTATTTACTGCTAAGGTTCGGGAGCTCAAGGCCTTTAATGGTTGCTCTCGTGTTTCGTAGCTTAACTCTGCCTTTACGAGATGCCTACGTATCTCTGTGAATTAGAGAATCAAGCCAAAAAATATAGTTCTGATTTGTGGGGTGAGACCCCTTATATAGATGTTGGTGGTCCTTGAATTGGACTTGGTATAGGAGACTTGGTGACCAAGTCTCTGAATTAGAATGGACTTTGGAGTCCTAAATAGTAGGAAACTGATTCCTTATCCTTCTAGGTCCCTTGGAGGATAATCTGCAAGGATTCATGTCCTTATTGGGACTCTTCTCAGTAGCTGATTCTTCTCTTATTAATTAATTACGAAATAATTAATATTCAGGGTTTTTGGGCCTTCTTTGTTCCATCAGGCCTGATCTGGTCCATCAAGCCTGATCAATGTGTTAACCTTTTTGGTCTGAATGTCATACATCTTCTTATTGGGCTTAGCAGCCCAAATCATGTATAATTACTGTAATATTTAATTACACAATCAGGATTTATTTATCCCTATCATTTTCCCCCCAACTTTTGGGAAACCGTATAAGATTTCGCAAAAGTTAAGTTCGTTCATTCCCTTTCAGGGTATCGTTTTGCGTAAAGTATGGAGCAACCTATATATTTTACAACGATTTGCCTTGTACGCGGCTTCAGGGTCGTTTAAAAACTTCCCCCTCTATTTTCTTACCTTCTCCCTATTTTTAGGAATTTTCTGGTATTTTTCAGGAATTTTCCCTTTTTCCGAAATTTTTCCAAATTTTCAACAATTTTTCACAAATATTCTCAAATTTTCAACCCTTTTTCGACCAGGATCCTAGTAGAAATTTCGACCTGGATCCTAGTCGAAATTTGGTCCAGCTTTCCAATCCTGATCGAAGGATTTTGACTAGGATCCACGACCTGGATTTTGACCAGAATCCTAGTCGAACCTTCGACCTAGATTTTATTCGAAAACTTGTGTCTTTCTTTGCTTCCTGGTCGTCAAGTTTCGACTAGGATTTACGACCTGGATTTTGACCAGGATTTTAGTCTAGGTTTCTGCACTCATTCTTGAAAAATATTGTGCTTGATTCAGGAATTCGACCTCAATCCTGGTCTGGATTTCGACCTCAATCCTGTTCTATTACACCCGTAATTTTCGGGTGTCTGTTCAAAAGAATTCGAACAGAATTCACGACCTGGATTTCGACCTCAATCCTGGTCTTATTGGGCCTCCTTCTCATTTAATTTGGATTCGGCCTTGTTTGGGCCTTATCTTTTTTTAGGGCTTTGATTTGGGCCTGTATTTTTCTAAATACTAACTGGATTTGGGCCTTCTATTTTTCTAAATATTAATTGGATTTGGGCCTTCTATTTTTCCAAATCTTAATTGGATTTGGGCCTTCTATTTTTCCAAATCCTAATTGGATTTGGGCCTTCTATTTTTCCAAATCCTAATTGGATTTGGGCCTCCTATTGGGCCTCTTTCATATTAATCCGGGCTTTAATATATTAAAACACCTTCTTTAGAATTCTCTAGAATTTTCGGGAATTTTTATTTATTTTCTTTGGAATTCCTTGGAGTATTCTGGAACGTTCCATTTATGGGCTTTCTTCTTTGGGCCTTTATCTTTACTGGGCTTTTTGTCCCTTCAACTTCACTTTTTCTCCTATATAAAGTAGTGAGTAGAGTCTATTGCTCCTCACTTTCTCATTTCTAAATTCTCCTTCTTTTTTCTTCTGTTAAGAATCTCAGAGAAATAACGGTAGGTCGGAGTATTTTGAGCCCCAAAGCCCTTTTTTTTAGGAGCATTACTTCAGGTAACACTTCTCCCTTTTTCTTTTTGTGCTTGTTTTTGCATAGTTTGCGTTTAAAATTGTCTCCTTATGTGCCCTTTTTTCAGATGGCTGATAAGAAAATGACTCGTTTGGCCAAGATGAATATGGCCAGAAAGTCCAATGAATTCCCCAATTGATCAAGGTACACTTCCTTGATCGATATGATCAACACCCGAGGGGACGAGTACCCGTCTGATGCGCACCTAGACGCGCACAACCATATCAGCGCCTTGCGGGATCCAAAGGAGCTGGATAAGTTAAGTGGTTGTTTCAAAATCAAGGATCCTTTCAAGCTAGTTCTTGCAGGTCCGGCCGATAGGGCCTGTCAGTGGAGGAAGGACGCATTATACGTCTACAGGGATACTCTAAGGGCAGGTATCAGACTCCCCTTTTACCCATTTATCACTATTTTGCTAGCTGATGTGGGCATCAGCCCTTGCCAACTCCCTCCTAACACTTGAAAGTTGATTCTGTGCTATCTGTCGCAATGTGCCAAGCACAATGTCCCTACCTCTGTTGCTGTTTTCAGAAAGATTTTCCAGTTCAAGAACAATCCTGACAAGAATCTGGGGTGGGTTTCTTTAAACCAGCGCCCAACCGTTCCCCACATAGTGAACGGGAAGTCCATCCCTGACAACAATTTGGGGTGGAAGAAAGATTTCCTGTACGTCGTTTGGGAGGGTGGCGATTGGGGCACCCTATTTCGCTCGTCTTTTGGGCTAGCCGTAGATGGGAGCCCTAATGATATAGTTTTGTATGAGGAGGAGACCAGAGCTTTCAACCTCCTTACTCAAGATAATGGGACTTCCCATTCTTGGGATCTTATCAGGGAGACCGTTCTTGTAGGACTCGGCCTTTCTCCCGTTCCTAAAAAGAGTATGTTTCCTTCCTTCTCTAGTTGTCTTCGTTTCTTTCATTTTCTACTTTGCTAATTTCTCAACTCACTTATCTTATTTGTTGCAGTGGCTGAGAAGATTGAGGAGGCTACAAAGCCTAAAGACCCGGAAATGACCAGGATGAAGCGTGCCGGAAAGGTCTTCAAACACCCGCGCCTTGGGGATCGTTTCCCGGAGTTCCTACTCCAGGCAAAGGAACCAGGTGAGGAAGGCCCCAGCCAAGTTTTACGTACCAAATAAAAACCAGGGTCTTTCTTCCAACCTGCTTGGGGAATTCGGGGCAAGGATTCGATTGTCGGCAACATAGCGCTTGCCAAGGAATGGTCTATGCATTCCATTTCCCCGGTTGACTATCAAGACTTTGTCCTATTTATAGTAGAGGCTAAGTGTAACTAACCACCCTAACATTAATAGACTTTAATAGACTTTAATATCATAAATCACCTTTTGGTCTTGGCCTTGACTCCATGATAGGCCGTCCTTGATCAAATCGGCGAGCTTCTCTGCAACGCCCCCAAGTGTTGGAACTCGCACAGGACAAGGGAATGAAGACTGTTCAAGGAATTTTGGAAACTCGTCCTGAATAGCCTCCACAGCGGCGTCCCAGCCTTCCTTGTAGCTGACTGGATGAAGGAGGGCATCATGCTCCACCATTATATCCTTGAATTCCTGAGTATCCATCCAGCCGTCAAAGGCTTTGTCCTTTTGAGCCTTGAGGATAACATTCTCAGCCCGGGCCGTTTCCAAGTCAGAAGTTGATGAGGCGAATTGGGCTTCAAGGGCCTCTATTCTTTGGTTGGCCTCCTCCAGCTTCTTGTTCGCATCCTCGAGGCCAACTTTCCAAGCCTTGGCTTGGTGAATCGCCCCTTGAAAATGGGCGTTCGCCTACAAGAAACACAACAAAAGTAAGAAATGGGAAAAATCAAAAAGGCAAAAAAATTATGAACGACAAAGGAAAAAGATGTACCGTCGCCAAAGCCTGAGCTCCGAAAAGCTCGTTAGCCTCCAAGTCCTGAACTCGAATCCAGCTCTGAAGAGGAGGAATCTTCTTCTGAGGAGGAGCCTGAGCCCGTTATAAAGAAGGCCAGGGTAGAAGAGCCTCCAAAGCCAGCGTCTCCTAAACCAGCGTCTCCTATAGTATCCAAGCGCCCGAAGATAGTTCCGAGTGAACCTCTGCGGAGACTTTCGAGGGGACTTCCGAGGGACTGACTGAAGAGACATCCGGGGAGACTTCGGATAGTGGTTCCGAAGAATCCCAGCCTTCCAAGGCCTAAGTTTTTTGTATTTCTTCTTTCTTAGACAATATTGAACTTTGTAATTGACTTTTATTGTTTTCAATGGCATTTTTCCCAAATATCGTCGTATTTTTTCTTTCGATTTTTCAAACTTAAATTTATAACTTGGTTTTATCCTTCACAATGCATCAATCTAATAAACTAAGATTAAGTCGAAGGCTTTATATTATAACTTGGTATTCTTGATACCTTACATGAAATGGGTTCAACCCTGATAAAATCTAAACATATCTTCTATATAGAAAAATCCTAAGCAAGCAAAGCTTCAAGGTGCTTTTAAACCTACTTGTCACACTGACAAGTATGAATCGTACTTTAACTGTTCTACACATAGTAAATCTTCAGGTTTTGGGCATGCCAAGTTCTCGGGACTTCAAAACCATCCATAGTCTCCAGCTTGTAGGTTCCTCTACCCTGAACGCTCTTGACTTTGTACGGCCCTCCCCAATTTGGGGCAAGTTTACCTTTCTGCCCTATGCCAGAAGCTTCCACTTTCTTCAAGACTAAGTCACCTTATTTGAAGAACCTTTCTTTAACCCTTAGGTTGTAGTAGAACGAAGCTTTTTTCTGATGTTCCACTATCTTCGCATGTACCTCATCTCGTACTTCATCAATTAGATCCAGGGCTAACCTTTGCCCTTCTTCATTTTCCTCAGCATTGAAAGCTTGAATCCTGGGGGAGGAATGTGATATCTCTTTAGGAACAACTGCTTCTGTATCATATGCTAACATGAAGGGAGTTGCTCCAGTCGTGACTCTACAGGTAGTCCTATAGGCCCATAGTATGGGGAGTATTTCATCTACCCAGTTATTCCTTGACTTCTCGATCCTCTTCTTTAGTCCATCTAGGATTATTCGATTTGCCACTTCTGCTTTCCCATTGGCTTGCGGGTGAGCCACAGAGGTGAATCGTAACTCAATTTCATTTTCCTCACAATACTTCTTGAATTCCTAGTTGTTGAACTGTGTTCCATTGTCAGTGACTAGGATGCGGGGAATTCCATACCGGCACATAATAATTTCCCACAGGAATTGTGCAACCTGCTTAGTTGTGATCTTGGCCAAGGGTTTGGCTTCAATCCACTTGGTGAAATAATTAATGGCTACAATCAGAAACTTCCTTTGTGTCGTGGCCATGGGGAAAGGCCCTAGTATATCCATTCCCCACATAGCAAAGGGGTTGGGCGAGTTAATAGAGGTCAGCATCTCGGGGGGTTGTCTAACTACAGGTGCGTGCTTCTGACAGCGGTCACATTTTTTCACATATTCTTTGGCATCAGCCATCATTTCGGGATAATAGAAGCCTAAACGGGTTACCTTATGAGCCAAGGACATGACCCCCAAGTGTTGCCCACATATGCATTCATGTACTTCTTCAAGAGCCAAGCGAGCCTCATCGGGCCTGAGACACCTTAAGTAGGGAACCACAAAAGATCTTTTAAACAAAATTCCATCTATCAAAGAGTATCTTAGTGCTTGAACGGCCAATTTTTGTGCTTCAGTAGCATCGTTTGGTAACCAACCGGTTTGAATGTGAGCCTTAATGGGATCAATCCATGATGTCAGGCCTATAGGAGCCACAAGCTTAACATCAATGCACCCTATTTTCAAAACGTGATAGTATACACTTCCAGAACTTTCTTCCATCTCAGATGAAGCAAACTTTGACAATGCATCTGCCTTAGCATTTTCCTCCCTTGGAATGTGCTCAACATGGCATTCATCGAATTGGATCATCACGGCCCTTACTAGGCGAACATACTTAGCCATCGTATCATCCCTTGCCTCAAACTCTCCCTTCATCTGGGATATGACCAACTTCGAGTCTCCACAGACTTTTACGTTCTTGACTCTAAGTGTCCCTGCTAAGCCAAGACCAGCTATCAGAGCTTCATATTCTACCTCATTGTTTATGGTTGGGAAGTCTAACTTCATTACATACTCAATTAAGAACCCATCGGGGCTTTATAAAACCAAACCTTCTCCACTTGAATTCATTTTTGATGCTCCATCAAAATAGAGAACCCAGTATTCTTTTTTCCTTATAAACCTTCTCTTTATCCCCCTTATCAACTTCATTGTCTTGAGGTATGTTATCTTCCTGCCCCCCGACTTCTTGGTTGGGTATGGTAAATTCCACCACGAAGTCAGCTAATGCCTGGGCTTTTATTGTCGTTCGTGGCTTATACTTAATGTCGAACTCTCCCATCTCTATTGCCCACTTGATCTATCTCCCACTAGCCTTGGGACTATGAATGATATTTCTCAGGGGCTGATTCGTTAGCACCTCAATTTGATGAGCCTGAAAGTAAGGTCATAACTTTCTTGAAGCCATTACCAAGGCTAGAGCAAATTTCTCAATAGTTGAATAATTCAACTCAGCACCATGCAGAATTTTGCTGACATAGTATACGGGTTTCTGGATTTTCAGTTCCTCCTTAACCAATACAGCGCTCAAGGCACTCTCTGAAATAGCTAAGTACAAGAATAAAACTTTATTCAAAGCTGGCTTGGCCAACAACGGGACTGGGCCATATATTTCTTTAATTCCTCCAATGCCTTCTGGTTTTCCTCATTCCATACAAAGTCCTTAATGTTCTTTAGTGACTTGAAGAATGACAAGCGCTTCTCTCCTGACTTGGAGATGAATCGTCCCAGCGCAGCGACCCCTCCTGTGAGCTTCTGAACATCCTTGACAGTTTTTGGTGGTTTCATGTCCAGGATTGCCTTTATTTTATCGGGGTTAGCCTCAATCCCTCTCTTGGAGACCATCAATCCCAAAAAATTTCCAGACCCTACTCCGAAAGCACACTTTGTAGGATTTAACATCATCTTGTGGTACCTCAGGACCTCAAAAGCTTCCCTCAAATGGGTTATATGATCAGTCTTTACTTGACTCTTGACTAACATGTCATCGACATAAACTTCCATAGTCTTGCCAATAAGATTCTTAAAATTTTTATTTACCAACCTTTGATAGGTGGCTCCTGCATTCTTAAGACCAAATACCATAACTACATAACAATAAACACCAAAATCAGTGATGAATGATACCTTTGAAATGTCATTCTTGTGCATCTTGATCTGATTGTATCCACTAAATCCATCCATGAAGCTCAGCATTTCATGCCCAGCAGTGGCATCTATCAAAGTATCGATCTTTGGTAACGGGAAACAGTCCTTTGGACAGGCATAATTTAGATCAGTGAAGTCCACACACATCCTCCATTTTCCATTGGCCTTCTTCACCATTACAGGGTTTGCTAACCACTCTGGAAATTGAATCTCCTCAATGAAACCAGCCTCCAAGAGCTTCTCCACTTCCAGTTTTATAGCTTCTTACCTTTCTGGAGCAAATTTTTTTTCTTTTATTTCACTGTCTTCCGATTTGGGTCCACATTCAACTTTTGAGTAATCAGTTTCGGGTCTATGCATGGCATATCAGCTGCTGACCATGCAAAACTGTCACTATTTTCTTGCAAAAATTTCACCAACTTCCCTCTAAGAGGCTCCTCGAGCGTTGCTCCAATAAAAGTCACCTTCCCAGGATCTTCGGGGGCTAAAGGAATTGAAACCAAGTCTTCTGCTGGCTTTCCTCTTTTCTCATTATTCTCTCGGATATCCAGTTCTTCAATAGGAAGAACCTTCCCCCCGACTCCATCTGCCCTCAAAGAGGCCATATAACAGCTTCTAGCCATTTTCTGGTCTTCTCTCTCTTCTCCGATCCCTTCCCGGGTAGGAAACTTCATAACTGAATGGTAGGAAGAAGGGACTGCCTTGAAGGTGTGTATCCCTGTTCTTCCCATGATAGCGTTGTAAGTCGAACTAGCCTTCACCACCACGAAATCCAACATCCGAGTTTCCTGCCTTGGTTCCTGTCCTATGGTTATTGGCAACTTAATTATCCCTTCTAGGGGCACTCCACTCCCGCAAACCCATATATTGGCATATTGGTTGGGGTCAATTGGGATTCATTATATCCCATCCTCAAAAAGGTGTCATGGAGCAAGATATCCACTGAAGCACCATTATCCACAAGGACCCTTCTCACTGGGCTGTTCCCTATAATCGGGGTTATGACCAACAGGTCGTCATGGGGAAATTTCACACCCTCCAGATCGGCATCATCGAAAGATATTGTTACTCCTGTCCTGGCCCTCTTCGGGGCTTCCCCAACAATATGCATAACTTCTCGAGCATATGCTTTCCTGGAGTTCTTGGATAACCGAGCAGCAGTTGGCCCTCCAAAAATTGTGTTGATCACAGGTCCTCGGGGGCGCGGTCCTCTGAAGATTTTATTTATCACCGTTCCCCTAGGTTGGGGATTTAGCCCCTGATCTTCTTGATCTCTCCTTCGTTCATCAAAATTTCTTCTCACATTGCTGCTTCTATCCCCTCCTTCTCCAGTGTATTTGTTCAATCTTCCTTTTCGAATGAGGAACTCAATTTCATCTTTCAGCTATCTACACTCATCGGTATCATGACCAACATCTTTGTGAAATCTGCAATACTTGCTTTTATCTAGCTTTGCAGGATCAGCCTTCAAGGGCTTAGGCCAACGAATATCTCTATCTGTCTCGATCTCCATCTAGATCTGGCTTCTAGGAGCATTCAGCTTAGCGTATTCAGAGAATTTTTGCCCAGGTCCTCCCTTCTTGGGGGTTGAATCAGGGTTTTGCTCAGTTCTAGCATACTTGTCCTTAGCGATATATTCCAGGTCAGTTTTCCGCTTCTTGCCTCCAGTGGGCTCATTACTTACTACGGTCTTCCTCATGCTCTCTTCCACCTTTATGTACTTCCCTGCTCTATCCTGGAGCTGCAACATGCATTTGGCCAAGGACATCTTGAAAAACTCATCCCTGGTTCCTTGTTGCAGTGCTATCATTGTGACCTTGTCATCAAGGTCCGGGACTTTTAAAGCTTCCTTTGTGAAACGATTCAAGTAGTCTCTCAAGGATTCCTTTGCTCCCTGCACAATGCTCATGAGGGATGTTGAACTTTTCTCATGCACTCTCCCACTGATGAACTTTTTAATGAAAGCCTGACATAACTCTCTGAACGACCCAATAGAGTTTGGGGGCAAACGACTATACCACCTTTGAGCCATACCCGACAGGGTATGAGGAAAGGCCCGACACTTAATAGCATCATTCACGGGCTGCAACATTAGTGCATTAGAGAATGTTCTAACATGATTAGCGGGATCTCCCGTGCCGTCATAAGCTTTTATAGTTGGCATCTTGAACTTCCTTGAGATATGGGCATTCATTATATCTTCAGTGTGAAAGGAATATGACCTAAGTCCAATCATGTATGAGGATTTAGGAATAACTTTTATGTAATCTGTTTTGATTTCATTGATATTAATAAAGACTTGTTTTGTTTTTATTACGGGCTTTATCTATTTAAGTGTTTAAATAAGATATACCATAGTTTAGAGTAAAGTTTTTTATGGATTATGATGAGATCATAATAGTGAGACCTAAAAGATGATAACTCTAAACTTAAATAGTTCCTGGTCATAGGATTACTAACTGGTAATTAATAATCCGCAAAGATCGGTACATATTATGCTTGCTTCATTATGAAGGATGTCTGTTCTCATAGACATTTGTGTGGTGACATTATAGCTAGTATGTAGGTGCTTATTATGGAATAAGTTCACTGAACATGACTCGCACAGCTAAACAACTGATGGAGTTCACTCACGTGTCAGTAGTTGTTCACATAGTGATAGTTGTACAAGTATCCTTAGACTTGAGGTCATCATAGTCATCTTGTGTACACTGAACTATGCTTTGGTTTAGTTCTTAGTCTCCAGGGACAATTATTAGGGCTCTTCTGGGTATAGGAATTTGTACACGAAGATAGTGTATGATCAATAAAGGATCTACCCCTTCCAGTGAAGGAAGCGAATGTTCAAGGCTGATCCACTTATGCTAGTTCAGGAATCTCTGGCCAGAGTGAATGCAATTAGAAAGGAGTTTCTAATTTACATAGAACTACGCATAGTAAATGGTAAGCAAGTGATTGAATTAGATAGGCTTGACACGAGATCCATGCCTTATATTTAATCGGAACATTGTAGGGTAGAAGGAGTTTATTGTACGGTAACTATTCACTGACAGGTTCTTGGTATTCTAAGCAGTGAATTCATATTATCCGGATAGTCGTGATATGTTGAGAAGCATCACTCACGATGTAGAATAAATGTGATTAATTAATTAATCATATTTAATAAATTGGAGAATTTATATAAATAATGATAAAATAGTTTTATTATTATTTATTTCTACTACCGGCTTAATATTGAACCTACAGGGTCACACCATAAAAAGAGAATGATTTAATGGTGGAGGAATTAATTAATAATGGCTAATAATTATTTATTTATGAAATAATTAATTAATTGGAAAATTTAATAATTGATTAAATGAGATTTAATTGATTATAAAGTAATTAAGAAAAGTTCTTAATATTATTAATTAAGGATTTAATTTTTGGAAATTAAATCAAGAGAGAGAATTATTTCTAAAGTGTTTAGAAAGAGGATTAATAATTAAAAGGTGTTTTAATTATTAATGAGAATAATAAATGGGATAATAATAATATTATTTATGGGAAAATTTCAGCTGAAAATTTTGCCTATAAATACATTATTATAGACCCTATTTTATTCCAACCCACATCGAACCCGAAAACCCAAAAAGTTTGGAAAACCCAATTCTCTCCACCTTCTTCCTCCTCCTTAACATCGTTTTCTTGGTCGATACCGGTGGAGTGCTTCACACTTGAGGAGCAACTGCTAAGGATCTCTGATCGTTGTCTCCGAATTATTTTAAAAGGTTAGATTCGATCCCTCGAATTTTTATTCACAATTTATATGTTTTTATTTGGATTTTGTATGTGTAAAAGTGTTTTTCCATGCCCCCGCTGCGTTAAAAATCCAACAATGGTATCAGAGCATAGGTTGTATGCATATAGATCTGTGGTAAAAATTTCATAATTTTATATGCTTGTATGAATTAATTATGATTTTTACAAGTTATATCATTGATTAATTTTGTCTGATGAGAAATCATTTCTCAGAATAATTTTGAATGTTGATCTGGGTTCTACAAGTGTTGTAGATCGTCTGGGTATTTTTTTCATAATTTTAGGATGTATAGATTTTTTATTATGAATTTTTGAAGTTCTTGTAATTAAAATTCATAATTAAATAAATCTTATATATATATGTATTATATGTATGTATATATCTGTATCTGTTGTGCTGCTTGTCTTCTACTGTTACTGATTGCACGGATAGAAAGATAAAGAGAAGTCTGGTGCGGCACGGCAACCGAGAAAGAAAACTGTCAGGCGGCTGCAAAAACAAAAAAAAAACAAAAAAAAAATAGGGGTGTCACGCATTCCGGGAATGCGTTACACGCCTGTGGCGCATTCACGGAATGCGTTACACCCTTTAATGGCTTAAAAGGGGTGTAACGCATCACCGGAATGCGTTACAGGGCTTGTAACGCGTTCCTGTAATGCGTTACAGCCCGTTTGTTGATTTTAAAATTGATTTTTTGGGAGTTTCGTAACTCCATTTTGGGCGTGCAATATACCGTTGGATTCGTTTTTTCAAGACGGATCTAATGGAGTGATCAATTTTAGTTTGTATAAAAGTTTTGAACTGTTTATATTTCCATGAAGTGTTTTAAAGTTGTTTTTAACTGTTTTAACTGCTTTTAAATGCTTCATGTGATACATAGAGATGTATAATGCTTAGACTAATGTGCTAGATGATATAACATGCCTACCTTGATGTTTATTCATGTTTATATATGTGATATATGCTTATTTTTATCATGCGATGATAGATTTAAGTGAACTTAAATGAATATATGGGGTTTGTTAGACAACCTAGTATAGTGAAATTGTTTCATAACCTTAAGAACAATATTATGAATACAATCATGAGATTATTGTGTTTGTGAAACACGTAATTGAATATGAATTTTCGATATGAGAGAAAGGATGATTCTGTCAACAACAGATTTCTATCTGTAAGAAAGGGTTATTAAGTGACGCCTCTTGACAATGCTCCACCCGATCTGGGAATCATCTGATTATTGATTGTTGATTTGAAATATTTAATTTAAAAGGAAGAATCTCTTTATAATATGATTATGATTGTAATGTAATATAATCCCTTTAAAATTAAATAATATCAAGTAGTAATTGGCCAATGATACAACGGGCTTGTGTCGGTCATAGCCTTCCAACATGATAGAAAAGTAGTTCTTATTTTTGAATAATTCTCGGTTCGTGCTACAGCCGAGGGCTTTGATTTCGAAATAAGAAATACTTGTCTATTACATAGAGATGTGTACATTGAATAAGAATCTAAAGGTCGGTACGTGCTACAGCCGTGGGCCTTTGGGGACTGATTCAACTGTATGGAATGTTGGGTTAGACTTGACTTAGAATATTGAGTTTGTCGTGCTACAGCCGAGACTCAATTATTCAAGAGGCTAAAGTTTGATTAGGGAATAACATGAGATGTAATTGACAAGAGTTGTCTGCCTATTGAACATTACATGGCGGTTCGTGCTACAGCCGGGGTCGTGTAATGGAATGTAGGATCCCTATTCCCACTAGCATTATGAATGCTTAATTTTTCACGTAGGGGGTTGAATAAATTAGGAAAACTAGTGGGAGCCACTTATGAATAAAGACCCGATTCATATAGTGTTTTGAAATGAAATTGAATATTTGCTAAGTGTTGTTATGTGTTTATCATTTACAGATTTACTTTGTACGTTATGTCTTCTGCACTATCACTCAGGAGCATACTAGATGCTCACAAATTGACTGGTCCTAATTATGCTGACTGGCTTCGAAACTTGAGAATTGTTCTCAGGATTGAGAAGCTGGAATACGTGATTGACTCACCTAAGCCTACTGAACCTGCTAGTGATGCACATAATGATGAACATGTTATATATCGTAAGTGGATAGATGATGCAAATGTTGCTCAATGCATCATGCTAGCTTCTATGAACATTGAGCTACAGAAGCACCATGAGCATATGGATGCTCACACTATCCTCATGCATCTACAAGAGTTGTATGATGTGGCAGGGAGGACAGCTCGATATGAGATATCGAAGGAGCTGTTCGGGTGTAGGATGTCTGAGGGATCATCTGTGAATGACCATGTACTTAAGATGATCAATTTGATTGAACGTCTTGGACAACTTGGTTTTGCCATGGATGGGGAGCTGAGCCAAGACTTGGTCTTGCAATCGCTTTCGAGTTCGTTCTCGCAGTTTGTTGTGAACTTTCACATAAATAAGTTGGATGTGAGCCTGCCTGAACTCCACAACATGTTGAAGACTGCGGAATCGAATTTTCCCCCTAAGAAGAGTTCTATTCTTCTAATTGGTGAAGGTTCCAATCCTAAGAAAAGGAAGAGGAACTCTTCCAAGAAGAAGAAAGTAGGTGAGAAAACGCCGGTTCCACCAAAAGCTGAAGACCCCAAGAGCAAAATTGTTTGCTTTCACTGTAACAAGGTGGGGTACTGGAAGAGGAACTGCAAGGTTTACCTTGCAGAATTGAAGAAGAAGAAGGGTAGTGACACTACCGCTTCTGATTCAGGTATGTTCATGATAAAGTGAATATGTCATTAAATCAAATTTCTACTTGGGATTAGATACCGCCTGTGGTTCTCAAATCTGCAATTTATTGCAAGGACCAAGGAGAAGTAGGACTCTTGAGGAAGAGGAGGTGATTCTACTGATGGAAATGGAGCAAGAGTTGTTGCTGAAGATGTAGAATCATTTCATTTACATAGGCCTACGGGCAAGACTATTGTTTGAAATAATTGTTATTTTATTCCCTCGATTGTGAGGAATATTATTCCCATGTTAGACTTGGCTGGATTTTCATTTATTATTGAGAATAATGAATGTTCTATTCTTAGAGATAATATTCTTTATGGACGTGGTGCTTTAAATAATGGTCTGTATGTATGTGACATAATTTATTTCAGATTGAACAAACTAATAAAAGAAAAGGGATGATGAAAATCTCACTTCATAGTGGCACTGCAGTCTCCATTTAGTGGACATGGAGAGAGGGCTGCAGATTTTCTAGGAATGGTACACACAGATGTATGTGGACCAATGTCTACGCAAGCCATGGGTGGATTTTCATACTTCATTACTTTCATAGATGATAGATCTGGATTCGGATATGTGTTTGATGAAACACAAGTCTGAGGCCTTTGAAAAGTTCAAAGAATATAAGTATGAAGTGGAGAAACAACCAAACATAGTATTATAACTCTTCGATCAGATCGAGGTGGTGAATACTTTAATGGAGTGTTTCTAGATTATCTCAAAGTAAATGGTATAGTCTCCTAGTGGACGCCTCCAGATTGGTATCTGAAAGGAGAAATCGAACTTTGTTAGACATAGTTCGGTCCATGATGAGCTATGCAAATCTTCCAGTATTCCTATGGGGTTATGTATTGGAAACCTCAGCATATTTACTGAATAAGGTGCTTTCCAAATCTGTTCCTCAAACTCCGTATGAGATATGGAAAGAAAGGAAACCGAGTCTTAAACACGTTAAGATTTGGGGATGTCCAGCTTATGTCAAGTAAGTTGACCCAAATAAGCTGGAATATCGATCCGTAAAATGTAGTTTTGTGGGATATCCTAAAGAGACTTTAGGGTATTACTTTTACACCGATCATCGGGTGTTTGTATCCAGACATGCTACCTTCTTGGAAAAGGAGTTTATCCTTGAAGGAAACAGTGGGAGCAAAATTGAACTTGATGAAGTTCAAGAAGCACAAACTACTACGGATCAAGTGGAAACACCTGTCCTGACTGAACAACCTTTTGTGGAACAGCCCATTCATAGATCAGGGAGAGTGTCTCGCCAACCTGAGAGGTATTATGGCCTTGTCATTGAGAATGACAATGAGTTATCGATCATTGATGATGATGACCCTGTGACCTATAATGAGGCTATGAGTAGTGTTGACTCAGAGAAATGGCATAGTGCCATGAAATCCGGAAAGAAATCTATGTATACGAGATACAAAAGAATGATTAGAGCAGATGGCTTGGTGGAGACCTTTAAGGCCAGGCTTGTGGCAAAAGAATTCAAACAAAGGCAATGGATTTACTTTGATGAAACCTTTTACCTGTAGCCTTATTAAAATCAGTTTGGATTTTGCTTGCGAATGCTGCTTACTACGACTATGTGATCTGGCAAATAGCCAGATGGTTTTCTTTCCAACGGAAATGAAAACCTAGTGTGTAAGCTGCTGCGAACCATATGTGGTTTAAAGCAAGCTTCTCGAAAGATGAAACATTCGTTTTGATGAGACAATCAAAGAGTTTGATTTTATCAAAAAACGTAGATGAACCATGCATCTACAAAAGGGTTAGTGGGAGCGCGGTAACATTTCTTGTATTGTATTGAATTAGAGTTGACACACATAACAACATAGCCGACCCACTCACAAAGCTACTTTATGAAAGTCACTTTGATCGTCATAATGACAGGATGGGTATTAGATACCAGAGTGATTGGCTTTAGTACAAGTGGGAGATTGAAAGGAATATGTCCTACGTCCAATCATGTATGAGGATTTAGGAATAACTTTTATGTAATTTGTTTTGATTTCATTGATATTAATAAAGACTTGTTTTGTTTTTATTACGGGCTTTATCTATTTAAGTGTTTAAATAAGATATACCATAGTTTAGAGTAAAGCTTTTTATGGATTATGATGAGATCATAATAGTGAGACCTAAAAGATGATAACTCTAAACTTAAATAGTTCCTGGTCATAGGATTACTAATTGGTAATTAATAATCCGCAAAGATCTGTATATACTATGCTTGCTTCATTATGAAGGATGTCTGTTCACATAGACATTTGTGTGGTGACATTATAGCTAGTATGTAGGTGCTTATTATGGAATAAGTTCACTGAACATGACTCGCACAGCTGAACAACTGATGGAGTTCACTCACGTGTCAGCAGTTGTTCACATAGTGATAGTTGTACAAGTATCCTTAGACTTGAGGTCATCATAGTCATCTTGTGTACACTGAACAATGCTTTGGTTTAGTTCTTAGTCTCCAGGGACAATTATTAGGGCTCTTCTGGGTATAGGAATTTGTACACGAAGATAGTGTATGATCAATAAAGGATCTACCCCTTCCAGTGAAGGAAGCGAATGTTCAAGGCTGATCCACTTATGCTAGTTCAGGAATCTCTGGCCAGAGTGAATGAAATTAGAAAGGAGTTTCTAATTTGCATAGAACTACACATAGTAAATGGTAAGCAAGTGATTGAATTAGATAGGCTTGACACGAGATCCATGCCTTATATTTAATCGGAACATTGTAGGGTAGAAGGAGTTTATTGTACGGTAACTATTCACTGACAGGTTCTTGGTATTCTAAGCAGTGAATTCATATTATCCGGATAGTCGCGATATGTTGAGAAGCATCACTCACGATGTAGAATAAATGTGATTAATTAATTAATCATATTTAATAAATTAGAGAATTTATATAAATAATGATAAAATAGTTTTATTATTATTTATTTCTACTACCGGCTTAATATTGAACCTACAGGGTCACACCATAAAAAGAGAATGATTTAATGGTGGAGGAATTAATTAATAATGGCTAATAATTATTTATTTATGAAATAAATAATTAAGTGGCAAATTTAATAATTGATTAAATGAGATTTAATTGATTATAAATTAATTAAGAAAAGTTCTTAATATTATTAATTAAGGATTTAATTTTTGGAAATTAAATCAAGAGAGAGAATTATTTCTAAAGTGTTTAGAAAAAGGATTAATAATTAAAAGGTGTTTTAATTATTAATGAGAATAATAAATGGGATAATAATAATATTATTTATGGGAAAATTTCAGCTGAAAATTTTGCCTATAAATACACTATTATAGACCCTATTTTATTCCAACCCACATCGAACCCGAAAACCCAAAAAGTTTGGAAAACCCAATTCTCTCCACCTTCTTCCTCCTCCTTAACATCGTTTTCTTGGTGGATACCGGTGGAGTGCTTCACACTTGAGGAGCAACTGCTAAGGATCTCTGATCGTTGTCTCTGAATTATTTTAAAAGGTTAGATTCGATCTCTCGAATTTTTATTCACGATTTATATGCTTTTATTTGGATTTTGTATGTGTAAAAGTGTTTTGCCATGCCCCCGCTGCATTAAAAATCCAACACAGTGAAGGGCGGAGTACGATCATCAGGATCTCTAAGGGAAAGAATATTGCTTGGATCAGCCCTTGGGACAACAGCCCTTCTCTGCACTGGACCATCCAGGTCTATGATAGGAGGAGGATTTATACCCCTAGGAGGTACTGGGGGTCTGGTGGTCTGGTGCGCCTCCAAGTCGCGCCTCAGCCTTTCAATCTCAGCCTCGTGAGCCCTGATCCATTCCTGCACTTCTTGGGGATTCGTCCCTTGGGTGCTTTGAGGGCGTTGGCTACCATCATCCATCGGCTCTTTGCCAGCACGTCTCCTTTTTGGGGCTACTTCATCATCCAAAGATTCAGAGTCTCTCTCAGTGTAAGAACCAGAAAATTCTTAATCCTCAGGGATAGGAGCAAAACCTCGTATGTATGGGGACGAACGCCCTCGTGCTTCACTCCGTCCAGCAAGTCCACTTCCTCCAGCCTCGGGGTAAAGGGGCATCCCATAAGGGGGTTAGTAGTAACAATAGTTGAATATTCGTACCCGATGGGTCGAGAATTCATAGGTGCATGTACTTGTCGAACTTGGGGATTCGTACCTTGAGTAGTCGAGGGAATCGTCCCTTGTGGCTGAGGTTCAGTTTCCCCTATCTGGGCTTCTCCTTGCGTGGTTGCATAGGTTGAATGAGGAGGTACCTCCACAGTTGAAGAAATCACTTGGGTTGTCCCCGTTGGTGTTCCTCCTCCAAGGGCTCTAACTGCTCTCCGTGTTTTCGCCATGGTTATTGTTGTGCTTTCCCACGGACGGCGCCAAATATTATGGATAAAAAACTAATGTTATTATTTGTTGTATTTACTGCTAAGGTTCGGGAGCTCGGGGCCTTTAATGGATGCTCTCGTGTTTCGTAGCTTAACTCTGCCTTTATGAGATGCCTACGTATCTCTGTGAATTAGAGAATCAAGCCAAACAATGTAGTTCTGATTTGTGGGGTGAGACCCCTTATATAGATGTTGGTGATCCTTGAATTGGACTTGGTATAGGAGACTTAGTAACCAAGTCTCTGAATTAGAATGGACTTTGGAGTACTAAATAGTAGGAAACTGATTCCTTATCCTTCTAGGTCCCTTAGAGGCTAATCTGCAAGGATTCATGTCCTTATTAGGACTCTTCTCAGTAGCTGATTTTTCTCTTATTAATTAATTACGAAATTAATTAATATTCAGGATTTTTGGGCCTTCTTTGTTCCATCAGGCCTGATCTGGTCCATTATGCCTGATCAATGTATTAACCTTTTTGGTCTGAATGTCATACATCTTCTTATTGGGCTTAGCAGCCCAAATCATGTATAATTACTGTAATATTTAATTACACAATCATGATTTATTTATCCCTATCAGGGTTCTTTCTAATTATGATCTGTATTGACTTTCAACTCCTATTGATGGCTAAACGAATGTTGATCTTTGCCTCTCGATGGATGATGCAGTCTCTCGATGGATGATGCACTTGGTCTTTCGACGGATGTTGAATTATGTGCTTCATTTGTTACTTACTTTTCTGCATTATCCTTACAGATAATTTCTTGATCACTTTCATCTTAATTATCATCATAAATCATCTCAACATTGTCAAATTTGAGGCTTTCATGGAAACTTCATCTTGCAGTCCTTCAATCTTCTTATCATCAAACATAACATGTACAGATTCCATAACAATGCTGGTTCTGAGATTGTAGACTATGTATGCTTTTCCAACTGCATACCCAACAAAAATACCTTCATCTGCTTTAGCATCAAACTTTCCATGTTGCTCAGTTTGAGTTTGATTCCTTCGAATATAGCATTTGCAGCCAAAGACATGAAGAAAGTTTAATGTTGGATTCTTGTTCTTAAACAATTGGTAATGAGTCATGCATTTTGCTTGATTGACCAAAGAAATATTCTGAGTGTAGCATGCAGTATTTATAGCTTCTGCCCAAAAATATGTTGGTAACTTTGATTCTTCTAGCATTGTTCTTGTAGCTTCAATAAGAGATCTGTACTTTTTTCCACCACTCCATTTTGTTGTGGAATTCTAGCTGCTGAAAATTCATGCATGATTCCATTTTCTTCACAAAACATTCTCATCACACAATTCTTGAACTCGGTTTCATTATCACTCCTGATTCTTCTAACGTTGAGATCAGGATGATTGTTGACTTGCCTTATGTGATTGATGATGATTTCACTAGCTTCATCTTTAGATTTGAGAAAATATGTCCAAGATAACTTTGAAAAATCATCCACAATTACTAGGAAATACCTTTTCTTTGAGATGGACAACACATTGATTGGTCCAAATAAATCCATATGCAGTCATTGTAAAGATTCTTCAATTATTGGCTCAAGCTTCTTCTTGAATGATGCCTTGATTTGCTTTCCTTTCTGGCAGGTATCACACAATCCATCCTTTGAGAATTCCACTTGAGGAATACCTCTTACCAAATCTTTCCTTACTAGTTCATTCATAGTCTTGAAGTTAAGATGGGACAGCTTCTTGTGCCGTAGCCAACTTTCATCTTGACTTGCCTTGCTGAAAAGACAAGTGACAAATTCTGCATTTGATGAGTTGAGGTCAGCTAGATATACATTTCCTTTTCTCACTCCAGTGAGAACCACTTTGTTGCTTTTCTTGTTGGTCACAACACATGCTTCAGAGTTGAATTTTATTGAGTTGCCCTTATCACAAAGCTGGCTGATATTCAACAAATTATGTTTGAGTCCATCCACTAGAGCAACTTCCTCAATGATGACATTGTCTTTAGAAATCAAGCCATATCCCATAGTATAACCATTGCTGTCATCTCCAAAAGTGATACTTGGGTCAACTCTATCCTTGAACTCAGTGAGCAGGGTAGAATCTCCAGTCATGTGCCTGGAGCAACCACTATCCAAATACCAAAGATTCTTTCTATTTCCCTGCACACATCAAAATCAAATCAAGTTGATTTTGGTACCCAAGTTCCTTGGGTCCTGCTTTGTTAGCCTTTTTCTTAGGTTTCTTAGACTCGTCCTCATTTGACTTAGGTATCTGAGATTCATCCTTAGTCATTTGAGTGGAACCTTTAAAACTATTCATCATTACAGCATTATCATGCACAGATTGGTTAACATGGCATGTCATACTAGTGCAAACATGTTATTCCAGAATGACATGCTAAATGGCATTTGTGGCATACTAAATACTGTATAATAAGAATTAGGTGCAAATGGCATATTAGCATATTGTGCAGATAAATTATGTGCAGGCATAACATGAAATTGTGATGTAGACATATTGGGAAAGGAGGGAGGTGCGGACATAGATGCAGGCATAACATATTTGTAATTAACCGACAAATAATTAACACTACCACACTTAACACATATTTTTCTAGGAGCATATTTGTCAGGTGTGTAGTTGTTATATTTGTTAATGCCTACTTTTCCATTTCTATTATTTTTCCTTTTTGAGTCTGTTTTAACCTCAATTTTCTCCAATTTGTCATTCAATTGCTTGATTGATAGATGTCCTACATTAGCTCTCTTGATTCCCTTAACTTGACTTGTTTCTTCTGTTACAAAGTTCTTGAAAACTGATCCATATTTCTCATTAAGTTTGGAAAGTTTAGCTTTTCTAATAGGTTTCCTTTCACTCGACGGATATGGTTCTTTGTCTTTCAATAGATAATTCTTTTGATCATTCGATGGATAGTCTTTATTATCCATCGAATCCACATCCGTTGAAAGTCCTTCTACCAAATTGGGATCTAATTTCTCTTTACTCTTTTTCCAGGCTTCCTCACAAAAAGACTATATACCTTGAATTGTGGTAATTTGAGCATGGACATCTCTAGATGATTTCAAAGCCTTAATTACCTCCTATTCTTGGTCAAGTTACTTTCTTAATATCTCCTATTTCTTTAAGGATTCAGTAAGTTCATCTTTTGTAATCTTGCACTCTATTTTCAGTTTCTCAAACTCAACAAATTGAGTTTCTAACACATTTTTTCTTTCACTCCAAAACAAATTATTCTCTTTAATCTTAGTATTTTCTTTAGTGAGTTATTTGAGGGTAACACGCAGATGATATAATTCTGTAGACATGTCATTTATAGCATCATTACACTTAGCTTTAGATAAATATGCTACATTAGTGGTGATTACCTGATTACTGGATGAACTGACCTCTGTTTCATCTGATTTGGCCATAATTGCTAGATTAACATAGATTGTATCCTTATCCTCATCCAATCCATCAGCATCCCAGTCAATTTCCTGAGTTAGAAAGGCCCTTTTCCTTCTGTTTGAGCAGCTCAAAGTATTTCTTCTTGTAATCCATTGACTCAAACTTCTTCCTATCAGAATCAGGCTTTCTGCACTCACTTGCAAAATGATCACTCAAGTCATATTTGAAACATTTAAATTTTGACTTGTCAACCATGTTTATGTTTGGTTTGGATGCTCCAAAATTCTTCTTAAATTTGAGCTTGGCAAACCTTCTGGATAGAAAAGCCAAATGTTCATATATGTCATCTATATCATCTTGACTAAGATGGTCTTAATGTTCAGCTACTAACCCTTTTCATTTGCCTTCACAAACTCTAGGGTTTGGTACAGATTCCACAACTTCTACCTTCATCTCTTTCTCTCTCTCTCTTGCTCAACAACCAATGCAATGGATCCTCCCTTTTTCCTTCCTTTTTCCAGCTGTTCATCTTGCTCTATTTCAAGCTCATAGGTCTTTAGAATCCCATACAGTTTATCCAAGGTAAATTCCTTGTAATCTTGAGAGTTTCTGAGTGAAACTGTCATAGGCTTCCATTCCTTTGGTAGAGATCTAAGGAATTTGAGGTTTGAATCCTTTGTCTGGTAGATTTTTCCATGCAGCTTTAGAGCATTTAGCAGTTTTTGAAACCTACTAAAAATGTCAGTGAGTGGCTCATTTTCTTCACTATGAAAATGCTCATACTGCTGAATCAAGAGTTACATTTTGTTTTCCCTCACTTGCTCCTTTCCATCACATATAACTTGAATTGTATCCCAGACATCCTTAGCAGATTTGCAATTGATAATGTTGTCAGACATGTCACCATCAACACCATTAAACAAGATATTCATGGCCTTCTTATCCTTATGAACTTGCTCAATATCTAGATCAGACCATTCTGCTCTAGGCTTTGGAATAGATGGCTCATTTTCTGTAGCCGCTCTCATAGGGATATGAGGACCTTTCTCAATACAATCCACATATTCTTCATCTTGAGAGAGAAGATGAAGGTGCATTTTCACCTTTCAGTGGTGATATTTGTCTTTGTCCGAAAATGGAATTTTTACTTCAACATCTTTTCTGCTAATCTTGTTAGTTATTGTGATCTTTAAACTCTTTGTTCTTCAAGAGCTTGCTTTGATACTAATTATTATTCCCAAACAATCTAACAAAGAATTACAGAAGGGGAGTTGAATGTAATTCTGGTTTCTTTTCGATTTCAAGAATTATTCTACCTCAAATATATAACAGTGTTTGATTAAGCAAAAGTGCGGAATAAAAATATTGAAGTAATCAAACACAAAGTACTTAAACACAAGTATTTAAAAAGTTTCTGATGGATTGAACTTTTCCACCAGAGATATATATAAGATCGAGAACTTTATGATACAAAGATTTTACACAACTGCTTATAAGTAGAATTACAAAGAACAGAAAAATTCTTTACATATACAGCTTTATCTATTTCTCTAGTTGATTTCTTGATTTACTACTAGCTACTCTTGATTTATATATTACCAAGATACAAGTGAATAAGACAAACTAATAAAATAAAATGTGTCTTTGTCTAATCACATGCTTTTTCATTTCTCCATCCAGTATCTTTGATTTTCTTCAAGTAAGCATGGAAATGGAAATGTTTCTTTATTCTCTAAAACCTGTAAATAGGCTGCCACATTCCATTTACATCTTATCAACCCATGTGACTGTCAAGTCACTATCAAATGCTTTTTGAATTTGATCATCCATTGAGTGTCTGATTGATTATCCGTTGAGACTCTAGTTAATTATCCGTTGAAACCTTGTGGAACATTCGTTGAGAGTATCTTCATGGCAGTTAACTTTATTTCACTTATACAGGATTACAAGGCATCTAATATTTACAATTAGCCAACCTATTTTGCATATCAATCTAGTAGTCAACATGCGTTAGAATATCCTATAACTTCTAGTTCTCTAAGGTATTGTAGTATGCAGGAATGTGTTATAAAACTTATTAAAACATAAGCTACTCTCTCAACGGATGCTAATGTAAATCATCCGTTGAGAGCTATAATTATACTAAATTAAATCTACTCAGGTGTTTTGATGAACTTATCATCAAGCCTATGACATATTCCTAACAGCATCCTTCCCAGTCATCAGACTAATCACTCTTTCAAGTTCTATTGTTGAGTAATTTTCAATTATTTCTTTGTCGAGTAAGTTGAATATGCCATCTTTGAAATAAACTTTCACCTCTCCCAGAGTTTTCAAATAGACTTTGACTATTTCTTCAGCTAGTTGATTGTTATATTCATCATCTGATATTTCTTCTAAAATTAGTAGAAAAACTTCTTGATTTAAGTAGTTCCATAGAGCCCCCATTTTAACTTTTATTTTATTTTGATCTTCTCCCAGTAGACTTGAAATGAGTTTTGGTTGGTGGTTTGAAAGATATAGGTTTGGTCAATTCTTCAAGAAGGTTTGGTTGGCCAAGATATGTATTTTAAGTAAAGAGTTGGTTGTGAGTTTGTAAAGGTATTTAGGCTTAGAGGCTTGAATGTTTTGAGTTTTCATATGGCTAGGATTTTGGATTGAGGTTTGTAGAATTGTAGATTTTTGGCTTAGTAGTGTTTTATTACCGTCTTTACAATTCTTTCCGTTTTTTGTTACTATCTTCATCTCTCCTTTTCTTTTTCTCATCTTTTTGACTACCACTGCTTTTGCTAGATTGACTTGGATTTGAGCTAAAAGATTTTTGTTCATCCTTCTTTTGTTCATCATCATTCAAGTCATCATCTTTATCATTTATAGCAGTCTTTGGTAACATGGCATCAATATCCTTCAAGTATCTCCCAAAAATATTGATCATCTCAAGATCTTCATCTGTTTTGATCTTCTTCACTTTCAGCTCAGATTCTATCACCATCATTAATCTTTTATTTTCATGACACAATGTTTTGGGATCATAAAGTGTCTGCATTTCTTGGTGGTTAGACAAATGTAGGCTACCCTTTTGCGAGGTTTCAGATATGCCTCAGAAAAAGCTCCATCTTGGCCTGCTTTAAGTTCCTTTAGCAATTTAGTATCCTCTGTAATCATCACTCTAACTTTGTTAATGAATATATCCAGTTCTGTGGCACTTCTGGATTTGAGAAATGATAGTGAGACCATACATATCTGTCAACACCATAATCATTAATGTTGACAACCATTCTCTTCTCTCTTAGCATATTTTTGGTGACCAAGAATACCCTCATGAATTTGATATTCCTGTCAAGTGCTCTTTTGTATGTGTGAAGGTTATGGTTCACTGAGACTCTCAGGCACTCCAAAAACTCACCAAATTCTTTGTCAAGACAAAGACCTTCAGCTACCCTCTTAAGTCCCTCTTCCATACCACTTTCAGATTGACTTATATCTTTGAGCTTGGCTGCTTCCATCTCCCCCTTAGGCTTGTTATCAGGTGCGATAGAGATCTGATATAGTTGAGCCTTGACAATTTGAGGGGTCACTTAAAGAGGAACTTCTAAAACACCTATGATAACTCCCAATACCTCACTTGTCTGCATTTGAAAGTAATTCTGGGAGTCTATCAGGGTCTTTACGTCAGCATATTGGCTATGAACCTGAACAGTAAGTTGAGTGACTTGAGACACTAGATCTGTATTAGACTTTTGAAGATCAGCCACTTGAACGTGAAAGTCATGAATTAATGTAGAGGAAGAAATGGAGAGAGCATTATCAAATGCTTGACTTCTAAAGGTGTCCAGCACAACACTTCTAACTTTTTTCATCATCAAAGCTGAAGGGTCATATCTAGACTTGAAAAGTTGCTCCACCTTGACCTTGGTGTCATTGTTGTGAGATATTTGAGTTGGAAGTACATTATACAAGGCCACAAATGATTTTTTGAGTTTCTTGATGCTTGGCATCATATACTTCTTGAGAAGTAAGCACCTTGGCATTGCTACCTAAGATGGTGACATACTCTTTCCTAAACCTGGACAAGGCCTCGTCCATATCAATGGCGAATGTTTGAGACAACCATGCATCAACATTTCTATCATGTTCTGTTTCATCTACTATCTTATATTGATGGTCTTCAATCTCCTCCTTATAAGATATCAAAATAGCTTGATAATCTTGATTGGTTATATCAGATGTCAGTAACTGTTGATCAATGTTGGCTAGGCCTTCAATTTGATCTACTAACATATCATCGACAGAGTTTGGTTGAACTTGAGCATCTGGAAGCCATGTGGTTAGGAGGTGTGTAGGAGCCTGTGTAGATGTAGAAGGTAGGTTTGTGTTTGGTTGTATGGTGGTTGAGGTGGATGAGATGGTGTAAAGTATATTATCTGTGAATGGAGTCACAGTTGAACACACAGTAGAAACTGTGGGTTTGACAGTGTGTTGTTCACTTGGTGAATGAATCTCCATTTGAATTGAAGGGGAGTTGACTAGGTTACTGTTATATACCATGGCCTCAAATACTTGTTCTTTTTGCAAAGAACTAGCACTTGAATGTGATGTTGTACTTGCCTCCCTAGTAAATGGATCATTGAAATTATACTCCTAGCTGCAATTCTGAGTGCAATGTCAGCTAGGGTTTTAAGGGGAGTTGTTTCTTCAAGAGAAACCTCAAATTGAATTGGAGAGGATTTGAGTACCTCCCCCTTAGGAGTACTACCCTCAAACCTTTGAACCTGTGAAGGCCATGGTGCATGTGAAGGTACATTGGTTTACAAAGGGTCTTAAGTAAAAACTGATGAAACCCTGTATTTTCATGGTGTCATCAAGGTCCAACTCGGAATTTGGCCTCTCACAATCTATTTTTATATCAGAGTGGTGAGCACAGTTTCATGAACCATGTCACTTGATTTTGGCATAACTTGGGATGTGGATTCAAGTCCCTCATTGAAAGAAGAAAAATTTGAGATATATGGGAAGTGAATTCAGTTGTAAGTGTTGGAAACTCCCCCTGTGTAGAAGAGGAAGCTTCAAAAGATGTGCTATAATTTACCTTTTAACTTCTTTCACCTTCTTGAGTGTGCTGGTGCAGACTCTTTACAAATTGTACTTGGAAAAGTGCTTGTTTAAATACTGATATCTTGTTTAGAAGATGCCACTAGATCCTATTTAGTTCCCTTGTACAAATGCATTTTTTTGAGAAGATGTAGAGGTGGTAGTATGAGTGATCAGCTCTATCTTCTTTTTCCTTGGTTTCTTAACCAGGTGTGACACATCCTTACTAGGTTCTTCTCCACTCTCACTAATTACAGCAAGGCTAATCTATTTTCTCTTTCTATTAATAACTTCACCCTTTTGAGAGGATAAAGCAGTTGGTTTGATAACATCTAGGGGTTGTGAAGAGGTGGTTTCAGTTGTGGTAGGCTTCTATGGGTTTTCCTGCATTTGTGCTACTACAGGACCAAGAGCAATAGCTTCACTAAAGATAATACTACTCCTCATGTCAGGCACAGGATAAGGTAAGTCGTAAACTTCTCCAACATAAAGTTAGTGATATTTTGGCTTACATTTGCCTTATCTGTTGTATTCAGTCTTCCAAATAGAATTTTGGAGACTGGCGTACAAATGCCTACTTGATTTACATCAATGCCTGGTGTTTGATGAATATCATTCACCTTGTAATTTAACACAGGCATGATAAATCTAGGAAATAAGATTTTGTTACCTCTACTTGCCAAAGACATTGTGAGCCTTGTGCCTAGCTCTTCAAGAATAAGGCTTCCAACATCCAGGTGTTTGTCATATGCCATGGAGTACACCAGTTTCTGCACCATACTGGAAATGTTGTCATAGCCTGTCTTTCTGCAAGTGAAGGCCCTTATGATTGTCTCAAACACAAAGGACCATTCTCTCCTGAGATTCTTCTCGTTCATCATGGATAAATGCATCTTCTCAATGTAATTGATAATATCCATGAATTCATCCATTTCTTTAGTAGTAGGAGCTTCCACAATCTTCTATGTTGAGATGCCTAGTGTTTTTTTTCAGGTCAGGAGCATTAAACTCCACAACTACCCCTTTGATACTATATTTTACCACCATTGTCATCACTTCATTATCATCTTCATGAGTGGTGAGAATAGCACTATTCCAAAGTTCATTGAGAACATCCAGATACAACATATGGTTTGTTGTTAGTGCCCTAACAAGATACGAATCAACCAAAAACTTCACAAAGTACTCGAAATTATCAGGTGCTTGTGTTGGGTCAACCATCCTTGCGAATTCAGCTCTGACAGTATTGGTTATTGATGCCATTATATGAATTTGAGTGGGTAAGTATTTGTGAGACAGAAAAAGCTTGAAAGTTTGAGAATGGAGAAAAATCACAGTAATTAGGTTAATTGAGATCTCGAGAGCGTTAAGAGGGGTTATGTCGAGATGTTTGGGTATTTATTATGCAGAGTTGTGACTTCTCGACTAGAGAATAATGAATATTTGAAAAGTAATGTAGAGAATTCACATGACCTATAGAGAACTCATGTCGAGATGTCATTTTCTTGACTCTTATCGAGAACAAGATGGTGACACGTCGATATATTGTACAAATACCCAGTTTGTCCATCTGGACTGATTTATTCTAATTTATATTTGAAATACAACATAAAATTAGAAAAAAAATATATCAAAAGTGTTTTACTGAATTAATTTATCAAATTAAATCATTACAGTTATAAGTTATCAAGAAGTCTACAATTGACGTATAGAGAACTCCATATCGATAAGTATATCAAGATCTCTACATGGCTTATCGAGAAGTCATGAAAAGACTTATCGAGAAATCTATTGAGAAATCATGAGAAAGGCTTATCAAGAACTCTATCGAGAAGTCATTTAAAGACTTATCGACAAGTCATTTAGACTTATCAAGAACTCATTTCTCTATATACTTTTGTTTAATGTGACTCTATCTTATACCAATTTTACACATTAACAATATGAATTGACATTTGGACAGCTTTTCTCAGAATTAAACAAAAATTCCAAGTGAGATTTATTCTTGACAAATAAAGATACAGAGAATTCTGATATATTTATAAATAAAATTCCAGTTAATTCCTGATTAAATTAAATTAATTTTGATTCATTAAGAATTAATTTGTTGTAACATGTTAGTTGAGTTGTTGCCTTAGGATGAAGAATTTAGCATACCAATTTCTCTTACAAGCCTTGTGAAAGTTTCTTCATCAAAGGTTTAGTGACAGTATTAGCTAACTATTTTTCTGTTGGAACAAAAATAAGCTCAATGGTACCATTTACAGCATGTTCTTTAATAAAATGGTATCTTACATCAATGTGCTTAATTCTAGAATGGCTAACAGGATTGGCAATAATGGATATTGCACTAGTATCGTCACACATGATAGGAATCTTTTGTAACACTATACCATAATCCATTAGTTGATTTCTAATCAAAAAGCACTTGAGCACAACAGCTTCCAGCAACCATGGATTCAGTCACAGCTGTGGAAGTTGACACAGATTGTTGTTTCTTACTATACCATGGATACAAGTCTTTGACCAAGGAATTGAAAAATTCCACTTGTACTTTTTCAGTCAACCCTGCATCCAGCAAAATCTGCATATGTGTATCCAACAGCTTCAAAACCAGTTCCCTTAGGATGCCAGAATCCCAAGTTTGGAGTTCCCTTCAAATATCTGAAAATCCTCTTGACATCCATTAGATATGATTCCATAGGATTTGCTTGAAATCTTGCACACTTACATGTAGCAAAAAATGATGTTTGGTCTACTTGCAGTTAAATAAAGTAAAGATCCAATCATTCCCCTATAGCTCGAAATTTCTACACTCTTTCCTTTATTATCTTCATCCAATTTGGTAGCTATAGACATAGGAGTAAATGTAGGTGAATAATCCACCATTCTAATTTTTTCAGAAGATCTTTGACATACTTAGTTTGACTTATAAAAACTCCATCACTTCTTTGACTTACTTGAAGACCAGGGAAGTAACTTAATTCTCTCATCATGATCATCTCATATTTACTCTGCATGAGTCTTGAGAATCTTTGACACAGCTTCTCGTTTGTAGATCCAAAGATGATATTAAGTTGAATCTACTAAGGTGTTTTGTTAACTTATCATCAAGTTCATGACATATTCCTAACACACACACAAAGAATGAGTTGACAGAAATAAGAGTTTTGGCCATTTTACGGTCAGATTCGATTGTTCAAGGTTCTTTAATGGAGCAATTGCCTTTGCAGGTGTTAGGAGAGGATATTGATCCAATAGCCATATGTCAGTGGTCAGTGTCTACCTCCCCATGCTTAAATCCCCTGGATGCATCTGCGGATAGTGGATCTGACATAGGTGCAGATCGGCTACTTGTTGACAATGATTCAGATTTACCTGATGAGTCTCAAGGAAATGTCTTGGCAGACATTAGAAGGGAACTTTGATCTTTATTCTAAATTCTTTGGATCATTGTTTACCTTCCCGGAGTTTAAATCTGGAACCCTTAAAGGGAAACTAGCAACTTGTAGATTATGACTCAGATTCATCTGGCGAGTCTAACAAGGATGGGAATTTGTGAACTCCCATTGCACCACCTGTGACCTCCTTAAGGATGGCTATGGTGATTTTCCTTGCATGTACAGCTGGATTTTGGAGCAATGAGAGGAGTGATACACTTGTGAGAATAAGTGTAAACATGAGTGCAGAGAAGAGTGAAACACTTATGAGGTACACAAAAATAGAATCACACAGTCACAGTGAGGAAGAAAGAGAGACACCATATCCCACTCCCTATCCCTAAACATGGTTCTTGATACTTCGGGTCTCGATTCTGTTTATGATTGGAACCTAACTCTTAGGGACCTAACATTTACATACTGGATTAGAATACTTCGGGACCTAACAAGTTGGGAGCTAACAATTGGTAACAATTGGTGATCTCACAGTTGGGAAGTATAAGGAGTTGGGAATATTGGTTAACAGGATGATCAACGGTGAAGTCATTTATGCAGCATTTAAAGGGACATGGTTGATCAGAATCTGTCTTGCTATATCGTTTCCAACTAGGTGAAATATAAGAACTCCTTTAAATGATGGCATACATTCCTTCTCTAAGGGGGAGATAAAAGCTTAGGTAATAGTTTGGAAGATTCCTCAATTAAGGAGGAGAAATAGCAGGTAGGAGGAAAAAGGTAAAGCATATGTATATCACACAACATCAGAAGAAGTGGATTGGTTCATCACTATTCTTCATAAGGGGAGAAGCTGTTTTCCAAAAAGGGAGTACCATTGGTTTATCTGCAGTTCCTATTGTACGGGAGAGGTGGTAAACAAGGTGATCTCCTTTAAGCAGTTGATTCTCATAGGGGGAGAAGCAAGAGAGATATGTGCTTCTCAACAGAAAATGTGGTTGTACAAAAGAAGCTGCTGATGATTACTTCAAGACTGAGAAGTGTTATCTGGAAGAGATTTGAAGAACCAAAGAAAAGAAGATGAAACTAATTGAATATCAGTTCCGTGCTAGAGGAACAAGCATCTTTCATTTCAGTTACTCAAGAAATCTGGAAATGCAGTATTTGATCCAGAACACCAGTAGCATTATTTACAAGTCCTGGTACTTTACTTTTTCTAGTTGTTAGTTGAGTTACCCTCTCTATTTAATTTGTTTGTTAGGTTTAAAAATCAAATAGGGGGAGATTGTTGGTGAGACTGCGTAGCTGTATGAACAGTTACGTGATAACTCAACACAATAACAACACTAGAACAGGACAGGTTAATAATACTATGACTACACAAAAAATCAGAAGAAATAAAGACAAGGAAAATACAAAGAATCAGAAGATTAGAAGAAGGCTTGAAGTCTGTTTACAGATCACTGAAAGAAGTTCATTATTATGATCATGCCTCAGTGAAGAATAAAGATTAAATACTTTAAGGGTTTCAGAAATGTTGAAGATTTAGTGTATAAGTGCTACTAGAAGATTTCAGTGTATTGGAATTGATAGAAGATGGACAGTGTTCGAAGCATAGGAATCCGAAGAATTGAAGACAAGGTATAGACAGAGGTTAAAGAAGACATCTGCAGTCTTAAAGTTATACTCACCAAAAGGAGTTCATTTATATGTTCAAGCGTCAATCAAGAACAGTGAACGAAGCATTCAAGATTGTAGTAGCAATGAAGACGTTGTCTAAAGTACCAGAAAGGATTCCAGTGAAAGTACAATTATTTATTGAAAGTCAGTGTTCGAAGCAATAAAGTTGAGGCAAGCTTAACAATGTAATCAAGGCTGTTAGGTATGAATACAACACAGAGGGGGGGTGAATGTGTTTTGGCTTAACTGTTTGATTTTCGATTGACTTAGGCTTTAGCAGTTGGTTGTTGTTAATGATTTAGTAGAATGGATGTTAAACATAAATAGCTGTGCAAATATGTAAAACAAAGATCTTCAAAACTCACTTAATTTTATATTAAAAATCAAGCAGTGTTTTGCTACTAAATCTCTAAGTTATTGTTTTAGAACTTAGCTTCTTTCTTGAGAGAGAACTCACAATTTTTCTAATCTGATTGTTCTTCTTAACTTAACTAGAGGACCAGTGTTAACTTTATAACTCATTAACTGCTGGTTTACACAGTGGATAATAAACATGCTATTAGCTTTTCTAAACTGTCACTTGTCATTTCTATTTATAGAAAAGCAAATCTTTCATTTCTGGATTAGCATATCTTTAGCATCCCGTGATTACTTTAATCTTCTCTGTCAGTTAATCTTTGTCATTGATCTTGCACATCTCTCAAGCTGCTTTTTGTAGACTTGTCAATCCAGCTGTGTGAATTGTTTGTTGATTTGCAACCTTGGATATTGAACTGTTCTGCAATTCTGTACTTAGAGAAATTTCTTCACTTCGAGATCTCCAGTTAAGCTGTAGAGAACTCGACATCTCGATAGGCATGTTGGCTTGTCGATATCTCTGAAACTTCATTGTTGCCTAGAATTATCGACAACTCTGAGTTCTCTAGTGAATTTTGGTTTATCGATAACTCAGAGTTCTCTAATGGACTTTGGCTTATCGATAACTCAGAGTTCTCTAATGAATGTATACTTATCGATATCTCTGAGTTCTCGATAGACAATTCCTGACTTCTCTACTCCCGGTGGATGTTGCTTATCCGTCGAGTAGTGATGGTTTATCCGTCGAGTAGACATTCCTCATCCATCGAGTAGATATTGCTCATCCGTCGGGTTAGATGTTACTCATCCGTCGGTACTCTCTGGAGTTTAAATGACTACTTGATAAGTCATTCTGGAGTTCTCGAATGATTTCTCTATAACACTAATTATGTGACTTGTAGAGATCTTGACTTAGAATGTTTTACACCAAACAAATTTATTCAACTCCAAGCTTCTTCATAATTCTTTTGAGGCATGATCTTCTTGATCTTCTTCCAGATAGAATTCTTAGGCTTGACACTGTTTAGAGAAAAATGCTCTAGTCTGCTCCATTTACATTTTACAGACATTAAGTGTTACAAGTATGAATTACAGATTAAGGTTACAATACAACTAATATTAGGGTTGTCAGTATGACTTAGTCTTGTTATGATACAGGCATGTCTTGCACAATAATCTCCCCCAATTTGTGAGAAGATTGCTTATCACAAATTCATGCCTGTTAACAAGACTAACCCCAAGTTAAAGAATGAAAATTAAATGATACAAAAGCTGATACAACACTTGTACATTGGACAGTTTACAATAATTAAGTAAAGACTGAGTTGTCTGATTCTTTCTCAATTATGTTCTTAATTTGCACAAGTATTTCCAATTCTTCTAGGATGGGGGTGTCAGCTAGAGCCTCTATTAGTTTCAGCAAATCTGGCTTAGGATATCTAGCTAACATCCATATCCTGTAACTTGACAAAGAACCAGCTTTTATATTCATAAATCTTCCATCCTTTGATATTCTGCTCTTGCCTGTTGTTGATGATATTAATACCTCCAGTAATCTTTGACATTCTTCTGAGGCATAATTCTTTGACATCATCTGTTATATATTATAATCTCCCCCAACTTGTTCATTATGAAATTATGCACAAGTTCTGATTGATGATGTCAAAACTTTAACTAAATGTGTAAACCAAAACCAGTCTTCCCATCAGGTCTTCTTTTGTTGAGTTGCATTTAGATTTATTCAACATCCATTAGCTGTTTTGGTATTTAGATATATTCTCCCCCTTTTTGACATTATCTCCAGGAAGTAAAATCCAGTTAAATGCACATTGTTCAAGCTGTTGTTATTGTCCATTTGGAACACTGTCTGCAGCTTCAAGTTTCATTAAGATTCATGGTGATAAGTTTTAAACAATAGAAGTTTCACTTAGATCTGCAGAAAAATCAGTTAGTGATAAAAGTCCTAAGCTCTCTGTTCTTTTGAATAAGTGGTCTCACCAAATCTCACTGTACTAGACTCATGACTTTTGAGAGTCAGAGTTCCCTTACAAGGATTACGAAATCCATACATTCATCTACCTCTCCTTTTGCCAGGAAGGATCCTGCATCTCTTATTCTTTATTTTACATTCAATCTTTTCTCTTATTCTCACATGAAAGGCTCAAATGTTGTTTGACCTACAGAAATAAGAGGTGGCTGAGAGGAGGTAATCTGTGATCATATGATTATAGGAAAACCATATAGGGCTAATCATACTCATTTCACCAGAAAAATGAGTGCATAAGCATCTATGACCGGGGTCACAGTTTGACTCACAGATTGCTCTGTGGTTGTGACAGTGTGTTGTCCTCCACTTGTAGTGAGAACCTCCATTGGAATTGGAGAAGATTTGACTGGGTTACTGTCATGTACACCAGCCTCAAACCTTTGTGCACCTTGCAGAGCACTGTCACATAAATGTGATAAGATTGCCCTTTTTATGATATTGTCATAGGCAATTGTTCTTCTAGCTTTGACTGCTGAGATAGTTTCTGCTAGAGTTATGAGGGGAGTTGTTCCTTCTTAAGGAACCTCCAATTAAATTGGAGAGGATTTAGATAGCTCCCCCTCAGGAGTACTACCCTCAAACCTATCAGTCTGTTAAGACTGTTTTGCACATGAAGGTGCATGAGAAACATTCATGAAATATTCTGTAAACTGATAAACTTTCATGTTTGGTGGATTGTTTTCTCAAACAACTGAATCAATCTGAAGGTCATCAAGACATTGCTGTCCTTTTATAAAATAGGTGGCTTTTGAGAGTCACCTGAGTGGGATTGTGTTTGAGTTTGTGTTTGTGTTGCTGTTGCTGTTCCATATTTAATGAAAGTTCTGATTCTTGTCTAAAAGTTCTAGTTTGTGTTTGTGCTACTGTATCTGGGTAAACCGCAGTTTGGTTTTGAAATGTTTTAGCTGCAGTTTAACACAAATACCTGTTGATTGAAACTTGAATCTTCTGTTATTGTCTGAGTGGATTGTATTGAACCTATAATGCATTGAACATATTTATCTGTATTGATTAGGCATAACCATTGAGACATGCAGTTGCAAGCATTATGACAGGAAAACTGATAATCAATTAATTTGTAAACACAAGGCAATCATGACATAAACAATCAAGCAACAAAAACAAATTGATAAAGAAGAAGATAATTTTATTGATATTAAACATAGAGTACATTAAGATGCAGATTACATAAAGTAAATCCTAATCCTAACTACTCTAATTTAGACTTCTTCTTCTCAGCCTCCAACCTCCTTGCCCTGCGCTGGTAAGCCCTGGACATGGAGTGTGCAAGAGAGATGATCCTCTCCTGCAACTCCAAAGCAGCAAGGCGTTGCTGCTCAGCCTCCCTTGCACGCCTCTCCTGCTCGAATGAGGCTTCCATCTCAAAGAAAAGAATGTCAATTTGATCATCCCCCGAGAGTCCGTAAAAGACCTCAAGTGGAACATCAAAGGGGCTGTAAACTACCCCCTTGATGCGGACACGAAGTCTGAAAGGATCAAAATACACCAAATCATCATCCATATGATGAACCGGTATATAAGCTCCATTAACAAGTCTGTAGAAGACTGGGGCATCCATTTGAATGAGAGAAAGAGAGATGAACATAAGGCGAGTTTGAAATTAGATGTTTTTGTTGAGAGTAGGAGAGTGATGAGTGATAAAGAGTGAAGCGTTTTAATTTATAGAGGGAGTAAAGATAGAAACTAAGAGACTCTTGAGTTGCCCAGATAATAGGAGTAATAATCACATAAGCCTACTAGACAGCTAGAAATGACTAGTGACTATTCCCAATGCAAGTACTGAAGAATATTAGTTTATTTTAAAAATAACTATTCCCCATGCAAATAAGCGTGTACTTCCTACACAAAAAGTAACTCTCCCTATCAGCAAGTAATCAGATATGATTATCACTATCAGCATACGCAAAACAACACAAATAATTTACTAGTCTGCTAACATTAGACTAACATATTTCCACATAATCAAGAAATCATATAAGCATGTAAATGTGTCAATAAGTCAGAGAAAATTAGAGACTAGGTATGTCAAAAGTATTTTTATGAACAGAATTTATGAATTAAATTTGTTCAGTTTTTCATACTTTTTGCTTCTTTTGATCTGTTATTTATTAAGTTCACATACTGAAGATATGACGTAATAAATAATCAGTTTACTTAGAGTTTTGAGAAATTCCAAGTTAATATTAATGGAGAAATCTGGGTATTTATAGAGAAATTAAAATACTTATCGAGAAGTCAAATAAGCATTTGATATTAAACTTATCGAGAAGTAATTTTGAATATGAAAATGGTACATTCGAGAAGTCAAGTGACTTATCGAGAACTCTGATAAATGCCCAGTTTGTCCAAAAAGGACTGAAGTAATTCTAATTTATTTGAATTGAATCAAATTGAAATCAGAATAAATTTTCCAAAAGTATTTTTCTAAAATAATTCATTGAATCAAATTATTTTAGTTCTGAGTTATTGATAAGTCTCAAAATATTCTTGTCGAGAACTCTGTGAGTTACCACTATTAGAGAACTCTACATGGTCTTATCGATAAGTCATAATAGAGCTTATCGAGAAGTCATTCGAGAAGTCTGTAAATAGACTTATCGAGGACTCACTCGAGAACTCTAAAATGACTTATCGATAAGTCATTTTGACTTATCGAGAACTCAGTTCTCTATACTTTTGAGTGTTGTTTTTCTGCCTTGTGTTAATTTTACACATTAAAGATGTAATTAACAACTAAGCAGTTTACTTAGAATTTGAAATATTCTAAGTTAAATATTTTTTTTAAAGAAAAATAAATATACAGAGATTCTGAAATATTTATAATTCATATTTCAGTTAATTTCCAATTAAATCAAACTAGGTTGATTTATTAGAGATTAATCTGATGTAAAACATTAGCTGAGTTCTTGCCTTAGGATAAAGAATTGAGCATTCCAATTTCACTCACAAGTCTAGTGAAGGTTGCTTCATCCAAAGGTTTAGTAAAAATGTCAGCTAATTATTTTTCTGTTGGAAAAAAAATGAGCTCAATGGTACCATTTGCAGCATGTTCCTTGATAAAATGGTACCTAATATCAATGTGCTTTGTTCTAGAATGATTAACTGGATTAGCTACTATAGATATGGCACTATTATTGTCACACATAATAGGAATTTTGTGTAACACTAGACCATAGTCCATTAGCTGATTTCTAATCCAAAGCACTTGAGCACAACAACTTCCAGCAGCTATATATTCAGCCTCAGCTGTGGAAGTTGACATAGATTGCTGTTTCTTACTATACCAGGACACAAGTCTTTGACCAAGAAATTGACAGCTTCCACTAGTACTTTTCCTATCAACCCTGCATCCAGCAAAATCTGCATCTGTATATCCAACAGCTTCAAAACCAGTTCCCTTAGGATACCATAGTCCCAAGTTTGGAGTTCCCTTTAAGTATCTGAAAATCCTTTTGACAACCATCAAGTGTCATTCCTTTGGATTGGCTTGAAATCTGGCACATAGACAAGTAGCAAACATGATGTCTGGTCTACTAGCAGTCAAATACAGCAATGATCCAATCATTCCTCTGTAGCTTGAAATATCCACACTCTTGCCTTTCTTGTCTTCATCCAACTTGGTTGCAGTAGACATTGGTGTAGATGCAGGTGAGCTATCCACCATACCAAATTTCTTCAATAAGTCATTCACATATTTGGTTTGGCTGATGAAAACACCATCACTTCTTTGACTAACTTGAAGGCCAAGGAAGTGACTCAATTCTCCCATCATACTCATTTCATACTCACTCTACATTAGCCTAGAGAATCTTTGACAAAGCTTTTCATTTGTAGATCCAAAAATGATATCATCCACGTAGATTTGAACTAGGATCATATCTTCATCATGCTTCTTGTAGAAGAGAGTCTTATCAATAGTACATCTGGTAAAACCATGTTTGAGTAGAAATTCTGATAGTGTGTCATACCAGGCTCTAGGTGCCTGTTTCAGTCCATATAGAGCCTTGAGTAATTTGTAAACAAAGTTAGGGAATTCTGGATCTTCAAAGCTAGGTGGCTGTTGCACATAAACTTCTTCTTCTAGTTCACCATTAAGAAAAGCACTCTTGACATCCATTTGATACACCTTAAAATTTGAGTGTGCAGCAAATTCCAGAAAAATTCTTATTGCTTCTAGTCTTGCAACAGGAGCAAAAATCTCATCATAGTCAATTCCCTCTTCTTGTGAGTAGCCTTTAGCAACCAGCCTTGCTTTGTTTCTAGTAACAATTCCATTTTCATCCATTTTGTTCCTGTACACCCACTTAGTTCCAATTATGCTTCTGTTCTTTAGTGCAAGGACTAATTTCCAAACTTTGTTCCTCTCAAACTGATCCAGCTCCTCCTGCATGGCACATATCCAGTCAGGATCCAAAAGGGCTTCTTCAGTTTTCTTGGGCTCTACTTGAGACAGAAAACATGCATGTAGGCAATCAGTAGCAGTTGCACTTCTAGTTCTCACACCAGCTGAGGGATCACCAATAATAGCTTCTACTGTATGACTCCTATCCCACTTTATGGTGTGTGTCTGTTGACTAGTGCCTTCATCGTTTTCTTCAGTATTACCATGACTGTCATTTCCATTCTCTCCTTCTCTCCCTAAGTTTGTGCCATCAAATTCAGGTGTCTGAAGAGAGCTTTCATTTCCATGATTTTGTTCAGAGATCTCTTCATTTGTTACTTGTTGTGTCACAACTTCATCTTCCTCATCAGAATCACTATCAATGGTTAGATTTCCAAATACAAGGGTTTCAGCATCATTTACATCAAGGCATTCCAAGCCTGGACACTTGTCATCATCAAAAGTCACATCTGTGCTTTCCATAATTTTCTTTTGATCAATCACATAAACTTTATAGGTTGTTCTTTCCAATGAATATCCCGGAAAAATTACTTCAAAAACTTTAGAGTCAAATTTTCCCACATATTCAGAGTTGTCTTTTAGAATATAACACTTGCTTCTAAACACATGTAGATGCTTCACTGTAGGCTTCCTGTTATACATGATTGAGTAGGGTGATTTTCCATGAGCTTTGTTGATGAGATATCTGTTTTGAGTGTAGCATGCAGTATTAACAGCCTCTTCCCAAAAACTAGTTGGCAACTGAGCATCTTGTAGCAAAGTTCTAGCAGCTTCAACCAATGTTCTATTTTTTCTCTCAACTACTCCATTCTGTTGAGGTGTTCTAGCTGCTGAAAATTCTTGAACAATGCCTTTGCTTTTGCAGAATTCACTTAATGTTAAGTTTCTAAATTCTGTTCCATTATCACTTCTCAATCTTTTCACACTAACTTTTCCTTCAGCTTGCTTATCAATTTTCTTGATGTGCTCAATTATGATGTTTGGAGTTTCATCTTTAGAGTACATGAACTCAACCCAAGTGTATCTTGAAAAATCATCAACCATGACAAGGGCATATTTGTTCCTTGAAATGGACAAGACATTTACTGGCCCAAACAAGTCCATGTGAATAAGTTGCAGAGGTGCACTTATAGAATTCACAGATTTTGACTTGTCACTTGATCTTTTCATTTTTCCTTTCTGACAAGCTTCACAAACTTCTAGTTGAGCAAATTCCAGATTGGGTGTAATAAGCCCAAAATTTTGAACTTTTTGTAACCCTTATGAATAGTGTTTTTACTGATATCGCTGAATAAGAAAACTTTTCATGCCACACTATGTAGGGGTTCTTTTATGGATATTCTGATATTTTATTGGTACTCTATATGATATATAAGTTTATGTAAAAATCGTCAGAATCCAAATCCGAACACTTTGACTTTTCCCGAAAATCCACCAGATATCGAAAGAATTGAGTATAAGGTAACAGGATAAAAAGGATTTAAATTCAAGGATTGTAAGAGAGGATCATAAAAGGAATATAATGTATTGAGAAAGGTTAAGGGAACCCAAGTAATAAGATCCCGGGTATGATCCCTCAAACGATAAACGAAAACGAAAGTTAAGCGAACCGTATAACAGATCAGCGGTCATTAGCCAAGTAATTAGAAGCTAATAAAAGAGATTAGTAGGGATGATGTCATCAAACCAATGAGAAGAGGACAAAGGTGGGAGGGTGACATCACATGGTGACATAAGCATGACCAAAGCAAGTGTGTTGTTGGTTGAATTAGAACCACACAAAAGTTACCATGGTAAAAGGTAACAAAACAAAACAAATCAAATTGTCAACCAACCAAGCCAAAACATTTCATTTTCACCAAAAACACAAAATTATTTCATCTTCTTCATCAAAGCTCTCGGCTTTTCTTCTTTTCCAAAGAAAGAAAAATCAAAATCCTAGTTCCAAGCTTTGTTAATTAGCAAGGTAATTATCTAAGACTCCTTATGCATAGATATAGCTATCCTACAAGTTTGAGCTCCTAAATCATTCACAATCTCTTCCTAAAAATCATGGAAGAAGATGGTGAATAGTATTTTTCAAGAACTAAAATTTTTGTTCTTGAGTTTTTGTGTAGATTAAGCTTGGATAAGGACTTTTAAGAGCGATTCCAAGCTAATTACTTGATTCTCCACTCTCCAAGGAAGGTATAACCCCTCCAAACCCTAACTTTATTTGAGTAATTAGGTTTAGTTTTGTTGTTATATTTCATGAGAGGCTTGTTTGTTGTGAATGTAGAGATTAGTTGGTTTTGTGAAGTTTTTGGAGTGGTAATTCTTGGATTGTTGATTAATGAACTTAAGTGTAGTTTAAATTCATGTTTAAGAATAGTATAAATTGATAATGTGGAGTTGTTGGGGCTGTTATGATGAAGTATGGATGGAGTTTTGGTTGGGATGTTGATTGTGAGTTGATTGTGAGATGATTTGGAGTGGTATAAATTTGGATAATCGCGTAAACATAGCCGTCGTAATGTCCGATTTACTTTAGACTATTTTTGTTCTTAACATTAGGACCCGTGAACTCACTGCTAGGTTTTGACCATTGCCATTATTAGATAGTTCAAGTTACGAGCTTCGTTTTGATATGTAGTTCGTTTAATTCCGATGTACGGTTTAGGAGAAACGACCATTTTAAGTAACGGCGTTTCGCGAACGAATCATTACCCCTCTCCTTACTTTGAAACATAGGTTAAAGACCTAAAAGGACTAATTGGAGTATGAAACATTTATGTAAAGTGTATTAGGCAGTTGGTAAGACACTCGCGAAAGAATCACCTTAAAACTCTTAACGGTTAATTTATTAAAAATGGTGGAGCCAAGGGTACTCAAGCGACTTAAGAGAATCAGTAAGCGCAAAGCGAGCGTTAGAGTCTAAATTGGTTAAAGTATAGATTTATAAGTGACTTTGGTTTAATTCCAACTTATATGTTGTTTATAGGTTACCAGACTCGTCCCAATCCATTTGTAACCCCCAGTCGCTCAGGCAAGTTTTCTACCCGTTATACTGTTGTTGTGATGTATACATATGTACATGCATTATCTTGTGATAGATGCATAATGGTTATTTAGCAAATTCTTGCGATATATTGTAGCATGTGATATGGTATATATGCATGCCTCTTTCGTAATCTTGATACATATATCTGTTGATTCAGTTGATAATACCTACTATGCTAGAGATAAGCGGTAAATTGCATATACCCTTAGTATAGGGGACCCAGAGGTGAACATTTTCTAAAACCGGGAGTCGATGCTCCCGAGTATAATATATATATTTATATATATATATATGAATAGTTTTTAAAACTATGAATCAAATAAGTTTTATTCGATAACTTTATTTTATTAATGAATATTATTTTGAATATTCATTCGAGGGCTTATGACCCCGTTTATTTTATTATTGAATATTATTTTAAATATTCATTCGAAGACTTATGACTCCGATTATTTACTAATTATTATTCTTAATTTTATTAAAGAATAATGTGTCGATAATCAAACTCACTTTTGATTATTCAAATAAAGATAGTACTTTCGTATAAGTATATCTTTGGTTATTTAATATACATTGCAAGTATAAGTTTTAAAACTTCTACTTCAATTATTTTTATAAAGATTATTCTTTATGAGAATATTATTTAAATAATAATATTCGGACATTTTCTAATAAATTGGGACTGATTTATTTCATTAAATCAGCATTACTCCAAACATTCTTAAAAATGTTTGCGAGTTTTCAAAATGATTTTAAAAGTTAGAGCGGATCCCAAAACTCATTTTTTTATATATTTAAGATCTTCCTTTCAAAGGGGATTTAAATATTCGCTCAAAACCTGAGGGATCCGGCTCTGTGGTGTGTTTTATATTCGCAACAAGGTTGCTATTTTGATAAAAGAGTTTTTGATTACTTACCCAATACTCGGGAAGTAAAATTCTTGGAACAAGTTAATCCATTAACAGGCATCGCCTGGGAAATATCGGTGAGTTTTCCTTTCCAACTAGATACGACTTCTTTGTGGAGCCGTATCAACAAGTTTCTATTTGGGGAAAGTGGGGACGAGCTTTACGTTTCAGAGTCATCGATTTCATCTGAACTAGGAGTGGCGTAAGTGGTCGAGTGGCGCCGGCCCAGCCTTATTATATTGGCCCAAATGGCCTGGAAGTTCCGCTAAGACGGTATATTCCTTAGGAGTCTAGTGTTTGGTTGACAAGTAAATCCGACAGGTTCTCCTCTACATGTAGAAAATGGTGGGGTTGCACTACTACGACTGATCATCGTAAGTGGTCTTCCTAGCCCGACAAAACTCCCGTAATGAGTTCATCATCCAGTTGGACAATTCTGCAACACTACCCAGAGCATTTCGATCGAAAGGCTACGAATGGGTGGTTGCCGAAGCTTTGACAAAGTCAAACAGATATAATGGTGTTTCCATTGAATGAAGTATCTCATAACTTCATTTCCTTTAAAAATATCTCAAAGATTGAATCTATTCAAGTTTTAACTTGTGGTCTCATATATGGGATGACCTTTTGAAACTTATTATACTTTGAACATTAGTAGTTCAAGTAGATTTCTAAAAATGGTATAAGTATAGTGAAGTAATTGGTAAATTCATCTTCCTTTAAGCTTATATCCAGTAAGTAATTACCTTACACTTGATAAAGGATTCTAGTAAGTTATCCATTTAGAAAATTGCATTATTGTTTACACTATATATTATCTTGCGAGCTATAATGCTCACTCTTGCTTCATTTCTTCATCACACAACAACAGTTAGGAAAGATGGCCAGACTCAAGCAGACCCCGCGCAAGCGCGTGGGAAGCATTATGCATCTTGCCGTTGATGTTGTAGCTGCTATAGCTGCAGAGGTAGACCTATTGGTAGATCAGGCATTCTACTTTTGGGAACCAAATATTGTATAATTATTACTTGTGGCAGATAATGGCAATTAACTGTAAATTTATCAAGTAATCATTTTGGGTTGTAATAACTTTTAAATTGTGGATTCAAGGACTTGTATTTATTTCAATTTCATCTCTGAGACTATAACGGGTGTGGTGTGTGTTAGTGTGGGGTCATAGCATAAGGTTATTTATTATTAATTAAGTAAAGTGATATTGTGGAAAGAAAGACCGTGACGACCCGGATTCCCGACCCCGGATTTGGGGGTGTTACAAAAATGGTATCAGAGCCAAGTGTCATAAACCTCAGAGTTGATGCGACGATATAATAATAAACTCACAAAGATAATAAGAACACTTGCCAAGTTCATGGTCGGACTACTTAAAGTTGTGCTGACAGTTAAAACCCTTACGGGAACCCTTATAAGTATCATGATAGTAACTTAGCTTGTTTAATGTGTAGGCACATGAGATAGAGGACCCTGAGAGGTTCGAGCGTGAGCATGATGAGGCACTGCTAGATGTCGAGGATCAGGAGGAGCCTGAGATGGAGAAGGATGAGGAGGACCCCTTAGAGGAGTCAGAGACAGAGGTCATTGCTATTTCAGATGAGGAGGACCCGGATGAGATCCCAGTAGCTGAGGAGCGTGTCGGAGCTATGGTAGTGTATACTGGTACCCCTTTACCCTCACTCCCGGTGGTCAGAGCTCCTACCCCTCCACCACTATCCTGGAGCCCATATGATGACAGCTCAGAGACCCATACTCCTGAGCCTAGGCAGACCGAGGAGGCACCCCCAGCGGCTCCGGATTCACCACCTCTCGACCCTGCCCATAGGCAGTCTTTGTTAGCCCACGGCTATGTTCAAGATGTACTGAGGACCCGAGTGGCTGTTGCTGAGGCCCGGCTGGATGACGTCAGGAGGGAGTTGGATGTGGAGAGGGTGGGTAGGAGTACCCGAGCTTATGAGACTAGGGCTACTATATCCCGATCCTTGAGGAGGGAGCTGACGGGGATAAAGCTCACGTCCCGAGCGAGACTCAGATCGCTCCAGGGGGACAGGCATGGTAGGATCTCCAGGCGGCAGGCCGACTATATCTTCCGTCGTGCAATGGAAAGGGTATGGGAGCTGACCCGCTCCGGTGTGTGATTCAGGACTGACGATGGGATAGTCTAGTTGTCTAGTTAGTCGAGGCCTTAGTAAGAGCCAATTTTCCGGGATAGTTGACTTGTATATAGCATCCCTTTTTCTGACTAGACAGATAGACTCTGGTGTATCACTTTTGAGGCAGATGGCTATAGCACTGTTGTACTTTTGACCAGATCAAACTATGTATTTCTCGCATTATGTATATATTTGTTTCCTTTCAGTTCAGTTCCTTAGTGACGAGATCCCTGTTTTTATCATTATTATTACTGCACTTCTTATTAGAACTGTCATAAAATAATAGAATTGCGAGATACATTCTCCCCATTATAGAACTGTGCAAGGCATAATGTTGTGTATGATTGTGACCTAACGTTGAATTTCCCAATAAATTTTTTTTATTATCAGTATCATACCGCCAAGAAAGATTGGAACTAGGGTGAACCCTGGATCTCAGGACCAGGGAAGCCATATCCAGGACGATAGGAACCAGGAACACAGTGAAGAAGAAGATGAGGATTATGTTGAATAGGATGACTCCCTGTATGAAGAGGAGGAGGAAACATATGATGTTGAGGGATTTGAGATAGAGGCTGAAGAAGGAGAAACTGAGGTTGAGCAACCAGTACCAAACCCAGGCATGGATCCCATGGGCCAGTTCATGCAACTACTAAGACAGAACTTGGAACGTCAACCCAACCCACCCCCTCAAGGAAATAACAATGTTGTGGCAAACTCTTTCAGGGCTTTTAAGTCCCTTAAGCCCCCTGAGTTCCACGGATCAGCCGACCCAGTTGAGGCGAGGGCATGGTTAAAGGAAATGGAGAAATCCTTTGAGATTCTGAGTATCGATGAGGCACAGAAGACTGTATTTGCTACCTACCTTCTGAAGGGAGAGGCTAACTACTGGTGGGAGGCCAAGAAAAACATGGAGACAGATGCTATTATAACCTGGGAGAGATTCAGTCAGTTGTTTCTGGGAAAATATTTCCCGAGGTTTATGGAAAACCAGATGGAGCTCAAGTTCTTGGAGCTAAAGCAGAATAACTTATCTGTAGCAGAGTACGAAGCGAAATTTACTGAGTTATCAAGGTTTGTGCCGGAGTTTATGAGCACCGAGGAAAATAAAGATAGGAGGTTTCAGCAGGGACTGAAACCATGGATTCAGAATAGGGTGGCAATCCTTGAGCTTACTGATTATGCCACTCTGGTGCAAAAGGCAACAATTGTAGAAGCCGGAAGCGAATAGATGCAGAAGGAATAAGAAAAAAAGGGAATAAAGAGGAAAAGTATGAGCATGGGTGGAGGTTCCACAGGAAGGAGCTTCCTAACTAGATTTAATCGAGGAGCACTGTCCCTATCGGGAAAGAACACTGGCTTTAAGTGGCCAATGAGTGTGAATGTGAGCCAGAGCGGCCAGAGATCAAGAATGTCCTATTCCAACCAGTCTCGACCCCCATTGTCAGCCTGTAACACTTGTGGAAGGATGCATTCTGGGGAATGTAAGGGAAAGCCAGTAACCTGCTTTAAGTGTGGGCAAGTGGGCCACTATTCCCATAAATGCCCTTCGTCAGCCCCTGCCGTCATTCCAACCACTACTTGTCATCAGTGTGGACGCCCGGGTCATTGGAAGAAGGAATGCCCAATGAACAAACCAGCAGCTTCAGGAGCCAGCAGGGCTGCCTCCAATAAGCCAACTACTGCGAGGACTTTCAATATGACAGTCCAGGATGCTATGAAAGACTCAGATGTGATAGCAGGTACCCTTTCTCTAAATTCAGTCAGTGCAAATGTTTTTTTTGATTCGGGAGCAACTAAATCTTTTATATCAAAGGACCTTGCGCATATTTTAAGACTTAAGGCTGAACCCTTGATAGAACCCTTACAAGTAGAAATAGCCAATCATGAAATTATTCCTGTTAACCAGATTCACCCCGCCTGTGAGTTAGGCCTAGGGGAGCAATCTTTTAGTGTTGATCTGATTCCTTTTAAATTAGGGGAGTTTGATGTAATTTTGGGAATGGACTGGCTATCTAGCAATGATGCTCAGTGATAGGGATAAATAAATTATGATTGTATAATTAAATACTGCAAGGTGTGGGCTGCTAGTCCCAATAAAAAGATATATGATACTCAGACCAGAAAGGTTAAGCCTGATGGACCAGATCAGACCTGATGGAATAAAGAAGGCCCAAAAGCCCTGATTATTAATTAATTTCGTAATTAATTAATAAGGGAAAAAAATCCTTATAGATTAGCCTCAAGGGGACCTAAAAGGATAAGGAATCAGTTTCCTACTATCTAGGACTTCAAAGTCCATTCTAATTATGAGACTTGCCCACCAAGTCTCCTATACCAAGTCTAATTCAAGGACTCCCAACATCTATATAAGGGGTCTCACCCCCACCAATCAGAACTACGTTTTTTGGCTTCATTCTCTAATTCACAGAGATACGTAGGCATCTCGTAAAGGCAGAATTAAGCTACGAAACACGAGAGCAGCCATTAAAGGCCTTGAGCTCCCGAATCTTAGTAATAAATACAGAAAATAAAAACCTTAGTTTTTTTTTATCCATAACATTTGGCGCCGTCTGTGGGAAAGCACAACAACAACCATGGCGAAAACACGGAGAACAATTAGAGCTCTAGAGGAAGGAACACCATCAGAGACAACCCAGGTGATTTCATCAACCGTGGAGGTTCCTCCCCATTCAACTTATGCATCTACTCAGGGGGAAGCCCAGACAGGGGCAACTCAACCTCAGCTACAAGGGACAACTCCCCCGACTATTCAAGGTACGAATCCTCAAGTTCAACAAGTACATATACCTGTGAATTCTCGACCCGTCGGGTATGAATATTCAACTATTATTACTACTAACCCCCCTTATGGGATGCCCCTTCACCCTGAGGTTGGAGGAAGCGGATATGCTGGGCGAAGCGAAGCACGAGGGCAGTCGCCCCCCTATATACGAGGTTTGGGTCCTATCCCTGAGGATCGGGAATTTTCTGGTCCTTACACTGACAGAGACTCCGAATCTTCGGATGATGAAGTGGCCCCGAGAAGGAGGCGTCCTGGAAAAGAGCCAATGGCCGATGGAAGGCAACGCCCCCAAAGCACCCCAGGGGCGAATCCCCAAGAAGTGCAGGAAAGGATCAGGGCTCATGAGGCTGAAATCCAAAGGCTGAGGCGTGATTTGGAGGCTCACCAGGCCACCAGACCCCAGATACCTCCTAGGGGGAGAAATCCTCCTCCGGTCATAGACCTGGATGGTCCGGTAAGAAGAAGGGCTGCTGTCCCAAGAACTGATCCAAGCAATCTCCTTCCCCTTGGAGATCCTGATGATCCAACTCCACCCTTCACAGAAGAGATAATGAATGCCCATATCTCAAGGAAATTCAAGATGCCCACTATCAAAGCCTATGATGGCACGGGAGACCCCGCTAATCATGTTAGGACATTCTCTAATGCACTGTTGCTGCAACCCGTGAATGATGCTATAAAGTGTCGGGCCTTCCCTCAAACCCTGTCGGGTATGGCTCAAAGATGGTACAGTCGCCTGCCCCCAAATTCTATTGGATCATTCAGAGAATTAAGTCAGGCTTTTATTAAGCAATTCATCAGTGGAAGAGTCCATGAGAAAAGTTCAGCATCTCTTATGAGTCTTGTGCAGGGAGCTAAGGAATCCTTGAGAGATTACCTGAATCATTTTACAAAGGAGGCTTTAAAAGTCCCAGACCTTGATGATAAGGTAGCCATGATAGCACTGCAACAAGGAACTAGGGATGAGTTTTTCAAGGTTGAAGAAAGCATGAGGAAGACCGTAGTAAGTAATGAGCCCACTGGAGGCAAGAAGCGAAAAACTGATCTGGAGTATATCGCTAAGGACAAATATCCTAGAACCGAACAAAACCCTGATTCAACCCCCAAGAAGGGAGGACCTGGGCAAAAGTTCACTGAATACGCTAAGCTGAGTGCTCCTAGAAGTCAGATTTTGATGGAGATTGAGAAAGATAGAGATATTCGCTGGCCTAAGCCCTTGAAGGCTGATCCCGCCAAGCTAGATAAGAGCAAGTATTGCAGGTTTCACAAGGATGTTGGCCATGACACCGATGAGTGTAGGCAATTAAAAGATGAAATTGAGTTTTTGATTCGAAAAGGAAGGTTGAACAAGTATACTGGAGATGGAGGGGACAGAAACAATAATGGAAGGAAGAACTTTGAAGATCGTAGGAGGGACCAAGACGATCAGGGGCGGAATCCCCAACCTAAAGGGCCGGTTATAAATGCAATTTTTGGAGGACCACGACGCCCTCGAGGACCTGTGATAAACACGATCTTTGGAGGTCCAACTGCTGCTGGATTGTCCAAAAATTCCAGAAAGGCATACACCAGGGAGGTTATGCATATTGTTGGCGAAGCCCCGAAGAGGGCCAGGACAGAAGTAACATTGGCTTTTGATGATTCCGACCTAGAGGGTGTGAAGTTTCCCCATGACGACCCGCTCGTCATAACACTGATAATAGGAAATAGCCCGGTTAAGAGGGTCCTTGTGGATAATGGTGCTTCTGTGGATATCTTGCTCCACGACACCTTTCTAAGGATGGGGTATAACGACTCCAAGTTAACACCAACCGACATGCCGATATATGGATTTGCTGGAGTAGAATGTCATGTGGAAGGGATAATCAAATTGCCGACCACCATAGGTACGGAGCCAAGGCAAGCAACGCAGATGCTGGATTTCGTGGTGGTAAAGGCTAGTTCAACTTATAATGCTATCATGGGGAGAACAGGGATACATGCCTTCAAGGCAGTCCCCTCTTCCTACCATTCAGTCATGAAGTTTCCCACCCGAAACGAGATTGGAGAAGAGAGAGGAGATCAAAAAATGGCTAGAAGCTGTTATATGGCCTCTTTGAGGGCAGATGGAGTCGGGGGGCAGGTTCTTCCTATTGAAGATATGGATGTTCGAGAAAATGATGAGAATAGAGGAAGGCCAGCAGAAGAATTGGTTTCGGTTCCTTTAGACCCCGAGAATCCTGAGAGGATGACTTTCATTGGAGCCACATTAGAGGAGCCCCTTAGAGGGAAGTTAATGAAATTTTTGCAAGAAAATAGTGATGTGTTTGCATGGTCAGCAGCTGATATGCCAGGCATAGACCCAGAGTTAATTACTCACAAGCTAAACGTGGATCCAAGCCGGAAGACAGTGAAACAAAAGAAAAGAAATTTTGCCCCGGAAAGACAAGAGGCTATAAAATAGGAAGTAGAAAAGCTCTTAGAGGCTGGTTTTATTGAGAAGATTCAATTTCCGGAGTGGTTAGCAAACCCTGTAATGGTGAAGAAGGCTAATGGAAAGTGGAGGATGTGTATAGACTTCACTGATCTGAATGATGCATGCCCCAAAGACTGTTTTCCGTTGCCTAGAATTGATACTTTGATTGATGCCACTGCTGGACATGAGATGCTGAGTTTCATGGATGGATTTAGCGGATACAACCAGATCAAAATGCATAAGGATGACATTCCAAAGGTATCATTTATCACTGACTTTGGTGTTTATTGTTATCTTGTTATGGCGTTTGGTCTCAAGAATGCAGGAGCCACCTATCAAAGGTTGGTGAATAAAATTTTTAAGGATCTTATTGGAAAGACTATGGAAGTCTATGTTGATGACATGCTAGTCAAGAGTCTAGTAAAGACTGATCATATAACCCATTTGAGGGAAGCTTTTGAGGTCCTAAGGTACCACAAGATGATGTTGAATCCTACGAAGTGTGCTTTCGGAGTAGGATCTGGAAAATTCTTGGGATTGATGGTCTCAAAGAGGGGAATTGAGGCTAACCCCGATAAAATAAAGGCAATCCTGGATATGGAACCACCAAAAACTGTCAAGGATGTTTAGAAGCTCACAGGAAGGGTTGCGGCGCTAGGACGATTCATCTCCAAGTCAGGAGACAAGTGCTTGACATTCTTCAAATCACTAAAGAACATCAAAGACTTTGTATGGAGTGAGGAAAACCAGAAGGCATTTGAAGAATTAAAGAAGTATATGGCCCAGGCCCCGTTGTTGGCTAAGCCAGTTCTGAGTGAAGTTTTATTTTTGTACTTGGCTGTTTCAGAGAGCGCCTTGAGCGCGGTGTTGGTTAAGGAGGAATTGAAAGTCCAGAAACCCGTTTACTATGTCAGCAAAATTTTGCATGGTGCTGAGTTGAATTATTCAGCTATTGAGAAATTCGCTTTAGCCTTGGTAATGGCTTCGAGAAAACTGCGTCCTTATTTTCAGGCTCACCAGATTGAGGTGCTAACAAATCAGCCCCTGAGAAATATCATTCACAGTCCCAAGGCAAGTGGGAGATTGATTAAGTGGGCAATAGAGCTGGGAGAGTTCGATCTGAAGTATAAGCCACGTACGGCAATAAAAGCCCAGACACTAGCTGACTTCGTGGTGGAATGTACCATACCCAACCAAGAAGCCGGGGGGCAGGAAGATGCTGTACCTCAAGACAAGAAAGTCGATGATGGGGGCTAAGAGAAGGATGATAAAGAATATTGGGTTCTCTATTTTGATGGGGCATCAAAAACAAACTCCAGTGGAGCAGGATTGGTTTTGCAAAGCCCTGATGGGTTCTTAATTGAGTATGCTATGAAGCTAGACTTTCCAACCACAAACAATGAGGCAGAGTATGAAGCCCTGATAGCTAGCCTAGGTCTAGCTGGGACACTTAGAGTCAAAAACTTAAAGGTCCGTGGAGACTCGAAGCTGATCATATCCCAGGTAAAGGGAGAATTTGAGGCAAGGGATGATATGATGGCTAAGTATGTCCGCCTAGTAAGGGCTGTGATGACCCAATTTAATGAATGCCATGTTGAACACATTCCAAGGGAAGAAAATGTTAAGGCAGATGCGCTATCAAAGTTCGCTTCGTCTGAAATTGAAGCAAGTTCAGAAAGTGTGTACTTCCGTGTTTTGAAGACACGAAGCATAGATGTTAAGCTAGTGGCTCCCATAGGCTTGGGGACGTCATGGATTGATCCCATCAAGGCTCACATTCAGACCGGTTGGTTGCCATGCGATGCAACTGAAGCACGGAAGTTAACTGTTCGGGCACTAAGGTACTCTTTGATAGATGGATCCTTTACAAAAGATCTTTCGTGGTTCCCTACTTGAGGTGTCTCAGGCCCGATGAGGCACGCTTGGCTCTTGGAGAAGTGCATGAAGGTATTTGTGGACAACACTTGGGGGGCAGGGCCTTGGCTCATAAGATAACTCGTTTAGGTTTTTATTGGCCAGAAATGATGGCTGATGCCAAAGAGTATGTGAAGAAATGTGACCGCTGTCAGAAGCATGCACCTGTTGTTGAACAACCCCCCGAGATGCTGACCTCTATCAACTCGCCCATTCCTTTTGCTATGTGGGGAATGGATATTTTGGGGCCTTTTCCCATGGCCATAGCACAAAGGAAATTTCTGATTGTAGCCATTGATTATTTCACCAAGTGGATCGAAGCCAAACCCTTGGCCAAGATCACAACTAAGCAGGTTGCACAATTCCTGTGGGAAAACATTATGTGCCGATATGGAATTCCCCGTATCCTCGTCACTGACAATGGAACACAATTCAACAATGAGGAATTCAAGAAGTATTGTGAAGAAAATGAAATTGAGTTACGATTCACCTCTGTGGCTCACCCGCAAGCCAATGGGCAAGCAGAGGTAGCAAATCGGATAATACTGGATGGACTAAAGAAGAGGATCGAGAAGTCAAGAAATAATTGGGTGGATGAAATACTTCCAATATTATGGGCCTACAGGACTACCTGTAGAGTCACGACAAGAGCAACTCCCTTCATGTTGGCATATGGGGCAGAAGCAGTAGTTCCAGTAGAGATATCACATTCCTCTCCAAGGATTCAGGCTTTCGATGAGGAAGAAAATGAGGAAGGGCAGAGGTTAGCCCTGGATTTAATCGATGAAGTGCGAGATAAAGCACATGCAAAGATAGTAGAATATCAGAAAAAGGCTTCATTCTACTACAACCTAAGGGTTAAAGAGAGGTTTTTTAAACAAGGTGATCTAGTCTTGAGAAAAATAGAGGCTTCTGGTGTCGGACAGAAAGGAAAGCTTGCCCCGAATTGGGAAGGGCCGTACAGAGTCAAGAGCGTTCAGGGTAGAGGAACCTACAAGCTGGAAACTATGGATGGTTTTGAAGTCCCGAGGACCTGGCATGCACAAAACTTGAAGGTTTACTACGTATAAGATAGGCGAAGTATGATTCTCACTTGTCATTGTGACAAGTGGGTTTAAAAGCACCTCGAAGCTTTGCTTGCGTAGGATTTTATATTCCAGTATAATTTACATTGTCTAGTTATTGTTGATTAGGGTCGAACCCATGCTGTGTAAGGTTTTGGAAAACCAGACTTCATATTAAAGAGTTTGAAATTATTTCAATCTAAGGATGTTTAAAGTTCAAATGCGTATTAAGATTGTAAAGTTAAAATAGAAAGAGGCAAGAAAAGCGACATATGAAATATAACCCCGGAGGGTAACAAGTTCTGATATGAATGAAGTTCAAAAAGAATATATACAAAAAAAAACTTAGGCCTTGGAAGGCTGAGATTCCTCGGAACCACTATCCGAAGTCTCCTCGGATGTCTCAGTCGTTCCTTCGGACGTCTCGGTCGTCCCCTCCGAAGTCCCTGTAGAGGTTCCCTCTGCGGGAGATGCTGGCTGTTGAGGCGCTGCTCTTAGAGGCTCTTCCACCCTGGCCTTCTTAGCGACAGGCTCAAGCTCCTCTTCGAAAAAATCTTCCCCCTCTCCATCCTTGATCATATCAGCAAGCTTCTTAGTAACACCTCCAAGCTCTGGAACTCGCACAGGGCAAGGAAAGGAGGACTGCTCGAGGACCTCTGGAAAATCATCCTGGATGGCCTCCACAGCAGCGTCCCAGCCCTCTTTGTAGCTAACTGGGTGAAGAAGGGCAATCATGCTCCACCATCAAGTCTTTGAATTCCTGGGTGTCCATCCAGCCATCAAAAGCTTGTCCTTCTGCGCCTTCAGAATGACCTTTTCTGCCCGGGCCGTTTCCAGGTCAGAAGTGGAAGAGGCCAGTTGAGCTTCAAGGGCCTCTATTTTTTGGTTGGCCTCCTCTAACTTTTTGTTGGCATCTTCCAGGCCAACCTTCCAAGCCTTAGCTTGGTGAATTGCCCCTTGGAAATGGGCGTTAGCCTGCAAGAGAAACAGCAGAAGTTTAGAAAAGAAACATGAAAAGATAAGTATGAAGGGCATAGGTAAAGGACGTACCGTCGCCAGAGCCTGGGCTCCAAATAGCTCATTCCCCTCTAAGTCCTGTTGAAGGAAAAAATCTTGATAGTCCACCGGGGAGATGGAATGCTTAGACCATTCCTTGGACAGCGCCGTGCTGCCCACGATTGAGTCCTTGCCCCGGATCCCCAGGCAGGTTGAAAATAGGCCCCTGGCCTCTGTTTGGTGCGCAAAACTTGGCTGGGGCCTTCCTCGCTTGGCTCCATTGCCTGAAGGAGGAACTCAGGGAAGCGATCACCAAGTCGAGGGTCTTTAAAGACCTTCCCAGCCCTCTTCATCCTGGTTGTCTCCAGGTCCTTAGGCTTAGTAGCCTCCTCAATCTTCTCAGCCACTGCAACAAACGAAGTCAGTTGAAGATCAATGGAATAAAAATGAAGGAAATAAAGGAGGTAAGAAAGGGAACTTACTTTTCTTATGAAACGGGCGAGAGGCGCGTTCTACCAAGACGGTCTCCCGGATAAGATCCCAAGAATGGGAAGTACCGTTGTCTTGTGTAAGGAGGTTGAAAGCTCTAGCCTCCTCCTCAGACAAAGTTATATCATTTGGGCTCCCGTCCACGGCCAGCCCAAAGGATGATCGAAACAGGGAGCCCCAATCTCCACCTTCCCAAACAATGAACAAGAAATCTTTCTTCCACCCCAAGTTGTTATCAGGGATGGACTTCCCATTCACGATATGGGGGATAGTGGGGCGCTGATTTATAGAAACCCAACCCGGACTTTTGTCAGGGCTATTCTTGAACTGAAAAATCTTTCTGAAGACAGCAACAGATGTGGGGACATTGTGCTTGGCGCATTACGACAGATAGCACAGAATCAGCCTCCAAGAATTAGGGGGAAGTTGGCAAGGGCTGATGCCCACATCAGCCAGTAGCAAAGGAATGAATGGATGAACAGGGAGTCTGATACCTGCCCTTAGAGTATCCCTATAAACGCATAGCACGTCCTTCTTCCACTGACAGGCCCTGTCGGCCGGACCTGCAAGAACCAGCTTAAAAGGTTCCTTGATTCTGAAGCAGCTGCTCAACTTTTCCAGCTCCTTGGGGTCTCGCAAGGCACTGATATGATCGTGCGCGTCCAGATGCACATCAGTCGGGTACTTGTCCCCTCGAGTGTTTATCATATCGATTAAGAAGTGTACCTCGATCGGATAGGGAACTCGTAGGACTTTCTAGCCACGTTCATCTTGGCCAGGCGAGTCATTTTTTTGTCAGCCATCTAAAAAAAAAAAAAAAGGGGCACGTAAACAGGCTATCTTAAACGGCACACAATGGAAAAATAGATTACGAAAAGCAAAGGGAGGAATTTTACCTGAAGAAGCACTCCTGAAAAAGGCTTTGAGCTCCGACTTGCTGTTATTGCTCTGAGAATCTTAGCAGGAGGAGAAAGAAGAAAACTTAGAAATGAGAAGTTGAGGAGTAGTAGCCTTTCCTCCTTCCTTTATATAAGAGGAAAAGGAAGTTGAAGGACGAAAGACCATTAAGGCAAAGGCCCATAGGAAAAAGCCAGAAAAAGGAATATTCCAGAATATTCCTAGGAATTCTAGAGCATTCTAAACAGGGTGTATAAGCCCAGATCAATAAAGAGGCCCAATAAGATTGAAAAAGCCCAAACAAAAGAGGCCCAATAAGATTTGAAAAAGCCCAATAAAAGATGGTCCAATAAGATTGAAAAAGCCCAAAAAGGGCCCAGTACGATTCGAAAAAGCCCAAATAAAAAAAGGCCCAGTAAGATTGTGGAAAGCCCAATAATAGAGGCTCAGTAAAATTTAATAAGCCCAATAAAAAAGGCCAGGCCCAAATCCAATTAGGATTTGGAAAATACAATACCCTAAATTAAAGCTAATGAAGAAGGCTAGTGGGAAGACCCAGAAAACCAGGTCGAAATCCAGGTCGTGAATCCTGCCCGAAAATCATTCGAGCAGACACCCGCAAATAACGGGTAAAAAAGACCAGAATCCAGGTTCAAATTCCAGGTCGTGAATCCTGCCCGAAATCTTTTCCGAGCAGACATCCGAATAATAACGGGTAAAAAAAACCAGAATCCAGGTCGAATTCCAGGTCGTGAATCCTGCCCGAAATTTCGAGCAGACACCCGAAAATAACTGGAATAACGGGACTGAATTGAGGTCGAAGCTTCGACCAGGAATGAGGTCGAATAAACCAAGCATCTTTCAAAATGGGGATTAAAAACCAGGTCGAATTTCGACGAGATCCTGGTCAAATTCCAGGTCGTGGATCCTAGTCGAAATCTTTCGACCAGGAAGCAAGAGAATCAAAGAATTTTTGGACAGGATTCAGGTCGAAATATCGACTAGAATCCTGGTCGAAATCCTAGTCGATTAGGCTCAAGACAGGAGTAAAAAAGTGGGGGAGTTTTCGAACTAGATCCAGGTCGAACGTTCGACTAGGATCCTGGTCGAATTCCAGGTCGTGGATCCTAGTCGAATTCCTTCGACCAGGATGGCAAGGCTGAGCCCTATTTCGACTAGGATCCAGGTCGAATTTCGACTAGGATCCTGGTCGAAAAGGGCTGGAAATCTGAAAATCAGAAAATAGGATAAATCCCGGAAAATTAGGGAAAAATCCAGAAATTAAGGGAAAAAAACCAGAAAATTAAGGATAAATCCCGGAAAATTAGGGAAAAATCCCGGAAATAAGGAAAAATTTCCTGGAAATTAAGATAATTCTTGAATAAAAGGAAAATTCATTGTAAATGTGTAGGTCGCTCCACACTTTACGTAAAAACGAAACCCTGTAAGGGAATGAATACTTAACTTCTGCGAAACCTAATCAATGTTTCCCAAAAGTTGGGGGGCAAATGATAGGGATAAATAAATTATGATAGTATTTAAATACTACAAGGTGTGGGCTGCTAGGCCCAATAAAAGATATATGATACTCAGACCAGAAAGGTTAAGCCTGATGGACCAGATCAGACCTGATGGAATAAAGAAGGCCCAAAAGCCCTGATTATTAATTAATTTCGTAATTAATTAATAAGGGAAAAATCAGCTATTAGAAAGTCCCGATAAGGATATAAATCCTTATAGATTAGCCTCAAGGGGACCTAAAAGGATAAGGAATCATTTCCTACTATCTAGGACTTCAAAGTCCATTCTAATTATGAGACTTGCCCCAAGT